>NW_025533499.1:1012500-1020000 GCF_020615455.1 Coregonus clupeaformis
TAGTAGGGCTAAAATATGAGGTTGGTCTCCCCTCTCTCTGCTGCCTCAAACTGGCCTTCCTGGACCCTGATACTGGCAAGCTGACTGGAGGCTCCTTCTCCATGAAGTAACCATACCTTTCTCTGTGTTATCTCTGTGTCTTAGTGTCTCTGTGTCTTAGTGTCTCTGTGTTCTCTCTGTGTCTTAGTGTCTCTGTGTCTTAGTGTCTCTGTGTATTAGTGTCTCTGTGTCTTAGTGTCTCTGTGTCTTAGTCTCTCTGTGTATTAGTGTCTCTGTGTTATCTCTGTGTCTTAGTGTCTCTGTGTCTTAGTGTCTCTGTGTCTTAGTGTCTCTGTGTTCTCTCTGTGTCTTAGTGTCTCTGTGTCTTAGTCTCTCTGTGTATTAGTGTCTCTGTGTCTTAGTGTCTCTGTGTATTAGTGTCTCTGTGTATTAGTGTCTCTGTGTCTTAGTGTCTCTGTGTCTTAGTCTCTCTGTGTATTAGTGTCTCTGTGTCTTAGTGTCTCTGTGTCTTAGTGTCTCTGTGTTCTCTCTGTGTCTTAGTGTCTCTGTGTTCTCTCTGTGTCTTAGTGTCTCTGTGTTCTCTCTGTGTCTTAGTGTCTCTGTGTCTTAGTGTCTCTGTGTCTTAGTGTCTCTGTGTTCTCTCTGTGTCTTAGTGTCTCTGTGTCTTAGTGTCTTAGTGTCTCTGTGTCTTAGTGTCTCTGTGTTCTCTCTGTGTCTTAGTGTCTCTGTGTTCTCTCTGTGTTCTCTCTGTGTCTTAGTGTCTCTGTGTCTTAGTGTCTCTGTGTTCTCTCTGTGTCTTAGTGTCTCTGTGTTCTCTCTGTGTCTTAGTGTCTCTGTGTCTTAGTGTCTCTGTGTTCTCTCTGTGTCTTAGTGTCTCTGTGTTCTCTCTGTGTCTTAGTGTCTCTGTGTCTTAGTGTCTCTGTGTCTTAGTGTCTCTGTGTTCTCTCTGTGTCTCTGTGTTCTCTCTGTGTCTTAGTGTCTCTGTGTTCTCTCTGTGTCTCTGTGTTCTCTCTGTGTCTTAGTGTCTCTGTGTCTTAGTGTCTTAGTGTCTCTGTGTTCTCTCTGTGTCTTAGTGTCTCTGTGTTCTCTCTGTGTCTTAGTGTCTCTGTGTTCTCTCTGTGTCTTAGTGTCTCTGTGTCTTAGTGTCTCTGTGTCTTAGTGTCTCTGTGTTCTCTCTGTGTCTCTGTGTTCTCTCTGTGTCTTAGTGTCTCTGTGTTCTCTCTGTGTCTTAGTGTCTCTGTGTTCTCTCTGTGTCTCTGTGTTCTCTCTGTGTCTTAGTGTCTCTGTGTCTTAGTGTCTATGTGTCTCTGTGTTCTCTCTGTGTCTTAGTGTCTCTGTGTTCTCTCTGTGTCTGTGTCTCTGTGTCTCAGTGTCTCTGTGTGTGTGTGTGTTACTAACGTGGTATCGGTGTGTTGTCATAGATACCACGACATGCCTGACGTGATTGACTTCCTGGTTCTGCGACAGCAGTTTGATGATGCGAGAGACCACCACTGGACCATAGGTCAGTCTCTTTCTAAGGGCTCTGTGTCTCTGGTAGGCCCATAGAGATGGATAGAGGTCTCATCATTGTATCTATGCTGTTATGGTGTGTGTCATTTAAACTGCTCCATTGTCTTCTTCTTTTGTGTTTGAAAAAAGTGTAAAGCTAATATTGGTGATTTACCGCCACCTGCAGTGCTGGAGTCCTGAACCAAATCTTGGCATTAATTTATTGTGGCCACTAGATGGTGGCAGTGATATATATCTTAAAGCCGTTTCCAAACCAGGGAACCCAATTTGAAGAAGCAGCCAATGCTCTGATCATTGGCTGATTGCGCCCAACCCATAGGAATCCCCGCCCAGTTGGCTGCACCCAAATGGTGAGTCCTCTATCTCTATGGGTGAGTCCTCTATCTCCATGGTGGGTGCCTCTATCTCTATGGGTGAGTCCTCTATCTCTATGGGTGAGTCCTCTATCTCTATGGGTGAGTCCTCTATCTCTATGGGTGAGTCCTCTATCTCTATGGGTGAGTCCTCTATCTCTATGGGTGAGCCCTCTATCTCTATGGGTGAGTCCTCTATCTCTATGGGTGAGTCCTCTATCTCTATGGGTGAGTCCTCTATCTCTATGGGTGAGTCCTCTATCTCTATGGGTGAGCCCTCTATCTCTATGGGTGAGTCCTCTATCTCTATGGGTGAGTCCTCTATCTCTATGGGTGAGTCCTCTATCTCTATGGGTGAGTCCTCTATCTCTATGGGTGAGTCCTCTATCTCTATGGGTGAGTCCTCTATCTCTATGGGTGAGTCCTCTATCTCTATGGGTGAGCCTAGCAACAAAATAAAAAACAGTAGCATTCTGAGGTGGAGCTACTCGTTGTCTGGATGGATGAGATGGGGTTTCTGTTCTGTTTCTGATTAGAAAGAATATGAATTTAAGTTGTTGCACCAATGAATGTACTAATGGATTTTATTTCATAATTTTAACTACATAGAAAACAACCCAGGTTTGTTTATTTTGTAATTCCCTTGTACTGAGAGATAAAAATTAACTTGTCCAATCCAGGTGACATGTTCAGGTCAGTGATAGATGATACCTGGTGGTGTTGTAATGAGAAGTGACCTTATCCAATCCAGGTGACAGGATCAGATCAGTGATAGATGATACCTGGTGGTGTTTTAATGAGAAGTGACCTTGTCCCATCCAGGTGACAGGTTCAGATCAGTGATAGATGATACCTGGTGGTGTTGTAATGAGAAGTGACCTTGTCCAATCCAGGTGACAGGATCAGATCAGTGATAGATGATACCTGGTGGTGTTGTAATGAGAAGTGACCTTATCCAATCCAGGTGACAGGATCAGGTCAGTGATAGATGATACCTGGTGGTGTTGTAATGAGAAGTGACCTTGTCCAATCCAGGTGACAGGATCAGATCAGTGATAGATGATACCTGGTGGTGTTGTAATGAGAAGTGACCTTATCCAATCCAGGTGACAGGATCAGGTCAGTGATAGATGATACCTGGTGGTGTTGTAATGAGAAGTGACCTTGTCCAATCTAGGTGACAGGATCAGATCAGTGATAGATGATACCTGGTGGTGTTGTAATGAGAAGTGACATTGTCCCATCTAGATGACAGGTTCAGGTCAGTGATAGATGATACCTGGTGGTGTTGTAATGAGAAGTGACATTGTCCCATCTAGATGACAGGTTCAGGTCAGTGATAGATGATACCTGGTGGTGTTGTAATGAGAAGTGACCTTGTCCCATCCAGGTGACAGGTTCAGGTCAGTGATAGATGATACCTGGTGGTGTTGTAATGAGAAGTGACCTTGTCCAATCCAGGTGACAGGATCAGATCAGTGATAGATGATACCTGGTGGTGTTGTAATGAGAAGTGACCTCATCCAATCCAGGTGACAGGATCAGATCAGTGATAGATGATACCTGGTGGTGTTGTAATGAGAAGTGACCTTATCCAATCCAGGTGACAGGATCAGGTCAGTGATAGATGATACCTGGTGGTGTTGTAATGAGAAGTGACCTTGTCCAATCCAGGTGACAGGATCAGATCAGTGATAGATGATACCTGGTGGTGTTGTAATGAGAAGTGACCTTATCCAATCCAGGTGACAGGATCAGGTCAGTGATAGATGATACCTGGTGGTGTTGTAATGAGAAGTGACCTTGTCCAATCCAGGTGACAGGATCAGATCAGTGATAGATGATACCTGGTGGTGTTGTAATGAGAAGTGACATTGTCCCATCTAGATGACAGGTTCAGGTCAGTGATAGATGATACCTGGTGGTGTTGTAATGAGAAGTGACATTGTCCCATCTAGATGACAGGTTCAGGTCAGTGATAGATGATACCTGGTGGTGTTGTAATGAGAAGTGACCTTGTCCCATCCAGGTGACAGGTTCAGGTCAGTGATAGATGATACCTGGTGGTGTTGTAATGAGAAGTGACCTTGTCCAATCCAGGTGACAGGATCAGATCAGTGATAGATGATACCTGGTGGTGTTGTAATGAGAAGTGACCTCATCCAATCCAGGTGACAGGATCAGATCAGTGATAGATGATACCTGGTGGTGTTGTAATGAGAAGTGACCTTGTCCCATCCAGGTGACAGGTTCAGGTCAGTGATATATGATACCTGGTGGTGTTGTAATGAGAAGTGACCTTGTCCAATCCAGGTGACAGGATCAGATCAGTGATAGATGATACCTGGTGGTGTTGTAATGAGAAGTGACCTTGTCCCATCCAGGTGACAGGTTCAGGTCAGTGATAGACGATGCCTGGTGGTTTGGGACCATCGAAGACCAGGAGCCCTTCCAACCAGAGTACCCAGACAGCCTGTTCCAATGCTACAACGTCTGGTAGGTTATAACACCTCTATGAGCCTTCATAACCCTATAACCCTTCAGAACGCCAGACAGACTGTTCGTTTTACTATCTCTCATAGATTATAACCCTGCATTAACATTTATGACATGAAACAAAACCTTTATACACCTTTTTTTTTAAATATATATATATCTTTATTGATTTTACAAAAACACAAACATCAACACCTGTTATAATCCTTTAGCATGATGATGATGTGTTTCCTGTCTAGCTGGGATGATGATGATGATGTGTTTCCTGTCTAGTTGGGATGATGATGATGATGATGATGATGGTGATGATGATGATGTGTGTCCTGTCTAGCTGGGATAACGGCGACACAGAGAAGATGAGTCCTTGGGACATGGAGCCCATCCCCAACGAGGGTAGGACACACACACACACACACACTTGTTTAAAAAACAGGTAAATGCCTGTTTCTGTTGTTCTGATGATGTGTGGCCCTCAGTAGTCTGTTGTTCTGATGATGTGTGGCCCCTCAGTAGTCTGTTGTTCTGATGATGTGTGGTCCCTCAGTAGTCTGTTGTTCTGATGATGTGTGGTCCCTCAGTAGTCTGTTAATCTGATGATGTGTGGTCCCTCAGTAGTCTGTTGTTCTGATGATGTGTGGTCCCTCAGTAGTCTGTTGTTCTGATGATGTGTGGTCCCTCAGTAGTCTGTTGTTCTGATGATGTGTGGTCCCTCAGTAGTCTGTTGTTCTGATGATGTGTGGTCCCTCAGTAGTCTGTTGTTCTGATGATGTGTGGTCCCTCTGTAGTCTGTTGTTCTGATGATGTGTGGTCCCTCAGTAGTCTGTTGTTCTGATGATGTGTGGCCCCTCAGTAGTCTGTTGTTCTGATGATGTGTGGTCCCTCAGTAGTCTGTTAATCTGATGATGTGTGGTCCTTCAGTAGTCTGTTGTTCTGATGATGTGTGGTCCCTCAGTAGTCTGTTGTTCTGATGATGTGTGGTCCCTCAGTAGTCTGTTAATCTGATGATGTGTGGTCCTTCAGTAGTCTGTTGTTCTGATGATGTGTGGTCCCTCAGTAGTCTGTTGTTCTGATGATGTGTGGTCCCTCAGTAGTCTGTTGTTCTGATGATGTGTGGTCCCTCAGTAGTCTGTTAATCTGATGATGTGTGGTCCCTCAGTAGTCTGTTGTTCTGATGATGTGTGGTCCCTCAGTAGTCTGTTGATCTGATGATGTGTGGTCCCTCAGTAGTCTGTTAATCTGATGATGTGTGGTCCTTCAGTAGTCTGTTGTTCTGATGATGTGTGGTCCCTCAGTAGTCTGTTGTTCTGATGATGTGTGGTCCCTCAGTAGTCTGTTGTTCTGATGATGTGTGGTCCCTCAGTAGTCTGTTGATCTGATGATGTGTGGTCCCTCAGTAGTCTGTTGTTCTGATGATGTGTGGTCCCTCAGTAGTCTGTTGTTCTGATGATGTGTGGTCCCTCAGTAGTCTGTTAATCTGATGATGTGTGGTCTCTCAGTAGTCTGTTAATCTGATGATGTGTGGTCCCTCAGTAGTCTGTTGTTCTGATGATGTGTGGTCCCTCAGTAGTCTGTTAATTTGATGATGTGTGGTCCTCAGTAGTCTGTTAATCTGATGATGTGTGGTCCCTCAGTAGTCTGTTGTTCTGATGATGTGTGGTCCCTCAGTAGTCTGTTGTTCTGATGATGTGTGGTCCCTCAGTAGTCTGTTGTTCTGATGATGTGTGGCCCCTCAGTAGTCTGTTGTTCTGATGATGTGTGGCCCTCAGTAGTCTGTTAATCTGATGATGTGTGGTCCTCAGTAGTCTGTTGTTCTGATGATGTGTGGCCCCTCAGTAGTCTGTTGTTCTGATGATGTGTGGTCCCTCAGTAGTCTGTTGTTCTGATGATGTGTGGTCCCTCAGTAGTCTGTTGTTCTGATGATGTGTGGTCCTCAGTAGTCTGTTAATCTGATGATGTGTGGTCCCTCAGTAGTCTGTTAATCTGATGATGTGTGGTCCCTCAGTAGTCTGTTGTTCTGATGATGTGTGGTCCCTCAGTAGTCTGTTGTTCTGATGATGTGTGGTCCTCAGTAGTCTGTTAATCTGATGATGTGTGGTCCCTCAGTAGTCTGTTGTTCTGATGATGTGTGGTCCCTCAGTAGTCTGTTAATCTGATGATGTGTGGTCCCTCAGTAGTGTTCCCAGAGGAGCTGGGTCAGAGTGTTCCTCTAACGGACGAGGAGCAGAGGGAGCTGCTGTACGTTCCCCTGGAGGGGGAGTGGGGCGCCGCCAACAGGAACCACGAGTGTCAACGCATCATCAACGCCATCGACCAGCTCACCACACTCGGTATGATCTCATCACCACAAGACACAGTGACACACAGCTGACTCCCTCTGACATCATGAGATAATTGGTCAATCCAGAGATACTTAGACAGAAGGAGATGGAATGGAGAAACTCGGAACGTCCCACCCAGCAGATTGTCAACCAATCGCGTTCACGTTGTCATGCTGCTTCACACGGTTGCTAAGCTAATCGTCACGCAATCCCTTCTCAAAGTCAGAGGATGTGTCGAGAAACCTGCCTTTTTTCTTCCAAAGTACGTAATGTCACTATTCCAAAGCTATTCGATATTACAGAGAACAAATTCATTATCTCACATCTCTGAAAGTATTTCTAATGTTGTACTTCTTGTTGATGTAATTCATGCTAATGTTGGGTTTTTGAGCTAGGGCCCAATTGACTCCCATTCTCTCCTTGAATTGCCCAGAATGCACCGCGGTGCCCATTGACGACACACGGGCAATGTACACAATAGGCGTTAATACGATCCCAATGGTGTTTCCCATCTCAAAAGTATCTCTGGTCAATCCAGCTCCTCATTGGGCTTCACTTCACATAATATTCTGTATATCACATCACAGTTTACATATAGAACTAGACATCCCATACACTGAACACAGTGACCTGCTGGCTCCCTCTAGTGGACCGATGGAGACACAGCACACTAACACACCCCTATCTGTGTCTCTCTCTCTGTCTCCCTCCCTCCCTCCCTCCCTCCCTCCCTCCCTCCCTCCCCTCCCTCCCTCTCTCTCCCTCCCTCCCTCTGTCTCCTCCCTCCCTCCCTCTCTCCTCCCTCCTCTCTCTCCTCCCTC
>NW_025533499.1:1022500-1082500 GCF_020615455.1 Coregonus clupeaformis
GTTACTAGATGTTATATTATACACAGTTAGAACTATGGTTAGTTATCACTATAACTGGTACCAGATGTTATATTATACACAGTTAGAACTATGGTTAGTTATCACTATAACTGGTACCAGATGTTATATTATACACAGTTAGAACTATGGTTAGTTATCACTATAACTGGTACCAGATGTTATATTATACACAGTTAGAACTATGGTTAGTTATCACTATAACTATTACTAGATGTTATATTATACACAGTTAGAACTATGGTTAGTTATCACTATAACTATTACTAGATGTTATATTATACACAGTTAGAACTATGGTTAGTTATCACTATAACTGTTACTAGATGTTATATTATACACAGTTAGAACTATGGTTAGTTATCACTATAACTGTTACTAGATGTTATATTATACACAGTTAGAACTATGGTTAGTTATCACTATAACTGTTCCTAGATGTTATATTATACACAGTTAGAACTATGGTTAGTTATCACTATAACTGTTACTAGATGTTATATTATACAGAGTTATAACTATGGTTAGTTATCACTATAACTGTTACTAGATGTTATATTATACACAGTTAGAACTATGGTTAGTTATCACTATAACTGTTACCAGATGTTATATTATACACAGTTAGAACTATGGTTAGTTATCACTATAACTGTTACCAGATGTTATATTATACACAGTTAGAACTATGGTTAGTTATCACTATAACTGTTACTAGATGTTATATTATACACAGTTAGAACTATGGTTAGTTATCACTATAACTGTTACTAGATGTTATATTATACACAGTTAGAACTATGGTTAGTTATCACTATAACTGTTACCAGATGTTATATTATACACAGTTAGAACTATGGTTAGTTATCACTATAACTGTTACTAGATGTTATATTATACACAGTTAGAACTATGGTTAGTTATCACTATAACTGTTACCAGATGTTATATTATACACAGTTAGAACTATGGTTAGTTATCACTATAACTGGTACTAGATGTTATATTATACACAGTTAGAACTATGGTTAGTTATCACTATAACTGTTACTAGATGTTATATTATACACAGTTAGAACTATGGTTAGTTATCACTATAACTGGTACCAGATGTTATATTATACACAGTTAGAACTATGGTTAGTTATCACTATAACTGTTACTAGATGTTATATTATACACAGTTAGAACTATGGTTAGTTATCACTATAACTGTTCCTAGATGTTATATTATACACAGTTAGAACTATGGTTAGTTATCACTATAACTGGTACTAGATGTTATATTATACACAGTTAGAACTATGGTTAGTTATCACTATAACTGGTACTAGATGTTATATTATACACAGTTAGAACTATGGTTAGTTATCACTATAACTGTTACTAGATGTTATATTATACACAGTTAGAACTATGGTTAGTTATCACTATAACTGGTACTAGATGTTATATTATACACAGTTAGAACTATGGTTAGTTATCACTATAACTGGTACTAGATGTTATATTATACACAGTTAGAACTATGGTTAGTTATCACTATAACTGTTACTAGATGTTATATTATACACAGTTAGAACTATGGTTAGTTATCACTATAACTGGTACTAGATGTTATATTATACACAGTTAGAACTATGGTTAGTTATCACTATAACTGGTACCAGATGTTATATTATACACAGTTAGAACTATGGTTAGTTATCACTATAACTGTTACTAGATGTTATATTATACACTTACACTACCAGTCAAAAGTTTGGACACACCTACTCATTCAAAGGTATTTCTTTATTTTTACTATTTTCTACATTGTAGAATAATAGTGAAGACATCCAAACAATGAAATAACACATATGGAATCATGTAGTAACCAAAAAAGTTAAACAAATCAAAATAGATTTGAGATTTGAGATTCTTCAAATAGCCACCCTTTACCTTGATGACAGCTTTGCACACTCTTGGCGTTCTCTCAACCAGCTTCATGAGATAGTCACCTGTAATGCATTTCAATTAACAGGTGTGCCTTGTTAAAAGTTAATTTGTGGAATTGCTTTCCTTCTTAATGCGTTTGAGCCAATCAGTTGTGTTGTGAAAAGGTAGGGGGGGTATACAGAAGATAGCCCTATTTGGTAAAAGACCAAGTCCATATTATGGCAAGAACAGCTCAAATAAGCAAAGAGAAACGACAGTCCATCATTACTTTAAGACATGAAGGTCAGTCAATAAGGAAGATTTCAAGAACTTTGAACGTTTCTTCAAGTGCAGTCGCAAAAACCATCAAGCGCTACGATGAAACTGGCTCTCATGAGGACCGCCACAGGAATGGAAGACCCAGAGTTACCTCTGATGCAGAGGATAAGTTCATTAGAGTTACCAGCCTCAGAAATTGCAGCCCAAATAAATGCTTCACAGAGTTCAAGTACATTTGACATTTTAGTCATTTAGCAGACGCTCTTATCCAGAGTGACTTACAGTTAGTGAATATATATTTTTTTATACTGGCCCCCTGTGGGAATCGAACCCACAACCCTGGCGTTGCAAACGCCATGCTCTATCAACTGAGCTACAACCCTGCCGGCCATTCCCTCCCCTACCCTGGACGACGCTGGGCCAATTGTGCGCCGCCCATGAGTCTCCCGGTCGCGGCCGGCTCCGACAGAGCCTGGATTTGAACCAGGATCTCTAGTGGCACAGTTAGCACTGCGATGCAGTGCCTTAGACCACTGCGCCACTCAGGAGACTGTCACAGACACATCTCAACATCAACTGTTCAGAGGAGACTGTGTGAATCAGACCTTCATGGTTGAATTGATGCAAAGAAATCACTACTAAAGGACACCAATAAGAAGAAGAGACCTGCTTGGGCCAAGAAACACGAGCAATGGACATTAGACCGGTGGAAATCTGTCCTTTGGTCTGGAGTCCAAATTGCAGATATTTGGTTCCAACCGCCGTGTCTTTGAGACGTGGTGTGGGTGAACGGATGATCTCCGCATGTGTAGTTCCCACCGTAAACCATGGAGGAGGAGGTGTTATGGTGTGGGGGTGCTTTGCTGGTGACACTGTCTTTGATTTAGTTAGAATTCAAGGCACACTTAACCAGCATGGCTACCACAGCATTCTGCAGCGATACGCCATCCCATCTGGTTTGGGCTTAGTGGGACTATCATTTGTTTTTCAACAGGACAATGACCCAACACACCACCAGGCTGTTTTAAGGGCTATTTGACCAAGGAGAGTGATGGAGTGCTGCATCAGATGACCTGGCCTCCCCAATCCCCCGACCTCAACCCAATGGAGATGGTTTGGGATGAGTTGGACTGCAGAGTGAAGGAAAAGCAGCCAACAAGTGCTCAGCATATGTGGGAACTCCTTCAAGACTGTTAGAAAAGCATTCCAGGTGAAGCTGGTTGATAGAATGCCAAAAGTGTGCAAAGCTGTCATCAAGGCAACGGGTGGCTCTTTTTTGGTTACTACATGATTCCATATGTGTTATTTCATAGTTTTCAGGTCTTCACTATTATTCTGCAATGTAGAAAATAGTAAAAAATAAAGAAAAACCTTGAATGAGAAGGTGTTCTAAAACTTTTGACTGGTAGTGTAGTTATAATTGTTACTAGATATTATATTATACACGTACATATAACTATAGTTATAATTGTTACTATAATGATAACACACTAAAATATACACTGAGTGTACAGAACATTAAGGACACCTGCTCTTTCCATGAGATAGACTGACCAGGTGAAAGCTATGATCCTTTATTGATGTCACTTGTTAAATCCACTTCAATCAGTGTAGATGAAGGGGAGGTGTCACGTTAGTTCAAGGACGGGTCAGACCAAGCCAAACACAGAACTACAACACCCAGACTGAAACATAGAAAACACAACATAGAATATAATATTCACGCCCTGACTCAACATATAAGAGTCCCCTGAGTCAGGGCGTGACAGGAGGAGACACGTTAAAGAAGGAGACGATTTAAGCCTTGAGACATGAATTGTGTATGTGTGCCATTCAGAGGGTGAATGGACAAGACAAAATATTTAAGTGCGTTTGAACGGGGTATGGTAGTCGGTGCCAGGCGCCTCGGTTTGTGTCAAGAACTGCAACCTGCTGGGTTTTTCACTTTCAACAGTTTCCTGTGTGTATATAGAATGGTCCACCACCCAAAGGACATCCAGCCAACTTGACAACTGTGGGAAGCATTGGAGTCAACATGGGCCAGCATCCCTGTGGAACGCTTTCAACACTTTGTAGAGTCCCCAACGAATTGAGGCTGCTATACCCCCATCTATATCTCTCTCATGTTAATGCATGCTATGCCCCCCTCTCTATCTCTCTATCTCTCTCTAGTTAATGACTGCTATGCCCCTCTCTCTATCTCTCTAGTTAATGACTGCTATGCCCCCCTCTCAATCTCTCTCTAGTTAATGACTGCTATGCCCCCCTCTCTATCTCTCTCTAGTTAATGACTGCTATGCCCCCTCTCTATCTCTCTCTAGTTAATGACTGCTATGCCCCCCTCTCTATCTCTCTATCTCTCTCTAGTTAATGACTGCTATGCCCCCCTCTCTATCTCTCTATCTCTCTCTAGTTAATGACTGCTATGCCCCTCTCCCTCTCTATCTCTCTCTAGTTAATGACTGCTATGCCCTCTCTCTCTCTCTAGTTAATGACTGCTATGCCCCCCTCTCTATTCTCTATCTCTCTCTAGTTAATGACTGCTATGCCCCCTCTCTATCTCTCTCTAGTTAATGACTGCTATGCCCCCCTCTCTATCTCTCTATCTCTCTCTAGTTAATGACTGCTATGCCCCCCTCTCTATCTCTCTCTAGTTAATGACTGCTATGCCCCCTCTCTATCTCTCTCTAGTTAATGACTGCTATGCCCCCTCTCTATCTCTCTCTCTCTCTAGTTAATGACTTCTATGCCCCCTCTCTATCTCTCTATCTCTCTCTAGTTAATGACTGCTATGCCCCCTCTCTATCTCTCTATCTCTCTCTAGTTAATGACTGCTATGCCCCCTCTCTATCTCTCTATCTCTCTCTAGTTAATGACTGCTATGCCCCCCTCTCTATCTCTCTCTAGTTAATGACTGCTTATGCCCCCTCTCTATCTCTCTATCTCTCTCTAGTTAATGACTGCTATGCCCCCTCTCTATCTCTCTATCTCTCTCTAGTTAATGACTGCTATGCCCCCCTCTCTATTCTCTCTAGTTAATGACTGCTATGCCCCCTCTCTATCTCTCTCTAGTTAATGACTGCTATGCCCCCTCTCTATCTCTCTATCTCTCTCTAGTTAATGACTGCTATGCCCCCCTCTCTATCTCTCTCTAGTTAATGACTGCTATGCCCCCTCTCCATCTCTCTCTAGTTAATGACTGCTATGCCCCCTCTCTATTCTCTCTCTCTCTAGTTAATGACTGCTATGCCCCCTCTCTATCTCTCTATCTCTCTCTAGTTAATGACTGCTATGCCCCCTCTCTATCTCTCTATCTCTCTCTAGTTAATGACTGCTATGCCCCCTCTCTATCTCTCTCTCTCTCTCTAGTTAATGACTGCTATGCCCCCCTCTCTATTCTCTCTCTCTCTAGTTAATGACTTCTATGCCCCCCTCTCTATCTCTCTATCTCTCTAGTTAATGACTGCTATGCCCCCTCTCTCTCTCTCTGATACTGCTATGCTCTCTATCTCTCTCTAGTTAATGACTGCTATGCCCCCCTCTCTATCTCTCTCTAGTTAATGACTGCTATGCCCCCTCTCTATCTTCTCTATCTCTCTCTAGTTAATGACTGCTATGCCCCCTCTCTATCTCTCTATCTCTCTAGTTAATGACTGCTATGCCCCCTCTCTATCTCTCTATCTCTCTCTAGTTAATGACTGCTATGCCCCCTCTCTATCTCTCTATCTCTCTCTAGTTAATGACTGCTATGCCCCCTCTCTATCTCTCTCTAGTTAATGACTGCTATGCCCCCTCTCTATCTCTCTATCTCTCTCTAGTTAATGACTGCTATGCCCCCTCTCTATCTCTCTATCTCTCTCTAGTTAATGACTGCTATGCCCCCTCTCTATCTCTCTATCTCTCTCTAGTTAATGACTGCTATGCCCCCTCTCTATCTCTCTATCTCTCTCTAGTTAATGACTGCTATGCCCCCTCTCTATCTCTCTCTAGTTAATGACTGCTATGCCCCCCCTCTCTATCTCTCTCTAGTTAATGACTGATATGCCCCCCTCTCTATCTCTCTCTAGTTAATGACTGCAATGCCCCCCTCTCTATCTCTCTATCTCTCTCTAGTTAATGACTGCTATGCCCCCTCTCTATCTCTCTATCTCTCTAGTTAATGACTGCTATGCCCCCCTCTCTATCTCTCTATCTCTCTCTAGTTAATGACTGCTATGCCCCCTCTCTATCTCTCTATCTCTCTCTAGTTAATGACTGCTATGCCCCCCTCTCTATCTCTCTCTAGTTAATGACTGCTATGCCCCCTCTCTATCTCTCTATCTCTCTCTAGTTAATGACTGCTATGCCCCCTCTCTATCTCTCTCTAGTTAATGACTGCTATGCCCCCTCTCCATCTCTCTCTAGTTAATGACTGCTATGCCCCCCTCTCTATCTCTCTCTAGTTAATGACTGCTATGCCCCCTCTCTACTCTCTATCTCTCTCTAGTTAATGACTGCTATGCCCCCCTCTCTATCTCTCTATCTCTCTCTAGTTAATGACTGCTATGCCCCCTCTCTATCTCTCTATCTCTCTCTAGTTAATGACTGCTATGCCCCCCTCTCTATCTCTCTCATGTTAATGCATGCTATGCCCCCCTCTCTATCTCTCTATCTCTCTCTAGTTAATGACTGCTATGCCCCCCTCTTTATCTCTCTATCTCTCTCTAGTTAATGACTGCTATGCCCCTCTCTATCTCTCTCTAGTTAATGACTGCTATGCCCCCTCTCTATCTCTATACTCTCTCTAGTTAATGACTGCTATGCCCCCTCTCTATCTCTCTATCTCTCTCTAGTTAATGACTGCTATGCCCCCTCTCTATCTCTCTCTAGTTAATGACTGCTATGCCCCCTCTCTATCTCTCTATCTCTCTCTAGTTAATGACTGCTATGCCCCCTCTCTATCTCTCTATCTCTCTCATGTTAATGCATGCTATGCCCCCTCTCTATCTCTCTATCTCTCTCTAGTTAATGACTGCTATGCCCCCCTCTCTATCTCTCTATCTCTCTCTAGTTAATGACTGCTATGCCCCCCTCTCTGTCTCTCTCTAGTTAATGACTGCTATGCCCCCTCTCTATCTCTCTATCTCTCTCTAGTTAATGACTGCTATGCCCCCCTCTCTATCTCTCTCTAGTTAATGACTGCTATGCCCCCTCTCTATCTCTCTATCTCTCTCTAGTTAATGACTGCTATGCCCCCTCTCTATCTCTCTCTAGTTAATGACTGCTATGCCCCCCTCTCTATCTCTCTCTAGTTAATGACTGCTATGCCCCCCTCTCTATCTCTCTATCTCTCTCTAGTTAATGACTGCTATGCCCCCTCTCTATCTCTATCTCTCTCTAGTTAATGACTGCTATGCCCCCTCGCTATCTCTCTATCTCTCTCTAGTTAATGACTGCTATGCCCCCCTCGCTATCTCTCTATCTCTCTCTAGTTAATGACTGCTATGCCCCCCTCTCTATCTCTCTATCTCTCTCTAGTTAATGACTGCTATGCCCCCCTCTCTATTTCTCTCTAGTTAATGACTGCTATGCCCCCCTCTCTATCTCTCTATCTCTCTCTAGTTAATGACTGCTATGCCCCCTCTCTATCTCTCTATTCTCTCTAGTTAATGACTGCTATGCCCCCTCTCTATCTCTCTCTAGTTAATGACTGCTATGCCCCCTCTCTATCTCTCTATCTCTCTCTAGTTAATGACTGCTATGCCCCCTCTCTATTCTCTCTAGTTAATGACTGCTATGCCCCCTCTCTATCTCTCTAACTCTCTCTAGTTAATGACTGCTATGCCCCCCTCTCTATCTCTCTCTAGTTAATGACTGCTATGCCCCCTCTCTATCTCTCTCTAGTTAATGACTGCTATGCCCCCCTCTCTATCTCTCTATCTCTCTCTAGTTAATGACTGCTATGCCCCCCTCTCTATCTCTCTCTAGTTAATGACTGCTGTGCCCCTCTCTATCTCTCTATCTCTCTCTAGTTAATGACTGCTATGCCCCCCTCTCTATCTCTCTCTAGTTAATGACTGCTATGCCCCCTCTCTATCTCTCTAACTCTCTCTAGTTAATGACTGCTATGCCCCCCTCTCTATCTCTCTCTAGTTAATGACTGCTATGCCCCCTCTCTATCTATCTCTAGTTAATGACTGCTATGCCCCCCTCTCTATCTCTCTATCTCTCTCTAGTTAATGACTGCTATGCCCCCCTCTCTATCTCTCTATCTCTCTCTAGTTAATGACTGCTATGCCCCCTCTCTATCTCTCTAACTCTCTCTAGTTAATGACTGCTATGCCCCCCTCTCTATCTCTCTATCTCTCTCTAGTTAATGACTGCTATGCCCCCCTCTCTATCTCTCTCTAGTTAATGACTGCTATGCCCCCCTCTCTATCTCTCTCTAGTTAATGACTGCTATGCCCCCCTCTCTATCTCTCTATCTCTCTCTAGTTAATGACTGCTATGCCCCCCTCTCTATCTCTCTATCTCTCTCTAGTTAATGACTGCTATGCCCCCTCTCTATCTCTCTACTCTCTCTCTAGTTAATGACTGCTATGCCCCCTCTCTATCTCTCTATCTCTCTCTAGTTAATGACTGCTATGCCCCCCTCTCTATCTCTCTAACTCTCTCTAGTTAATGACTGCTATGCCCCCCTCTCTATCTCTCTATCTCTCTCTAGTTAATGACTGCATATGCCCCCTCTCTATCTCTCTATCTCTCTCTAGTTAATGACTGTTATGCCCCCTCTCTGTCTCTCTATCTCTCTCTAGTTAATGACTGCTATGCCCCCCTCTCTATCTCTCTCTAGTTAATGACTGCTATGCCCCCCTCTCTATTTCTCTCTAGTTAATGACTGCTATGCCCCCCTCTCTATCTCTCTCTAGTTTATGACTGCTATGCCCCCTCTCTATCTCTCTATCTCTCTCTAGTTAATGACTGCTATGCCCCCCTCTCTATCTCTTATCTCTCTAGTTAATGCACTGCTATGCCCCCCTCTCTATCTCTCTAACTCTCTAGTTAATGACTGCTATGCCCCCCTCTCTATCTCTCTCATGTTAATGCATGCTATGCCCCCCTCTCTATCTCTCTATCTCTCTCTAGTTAATGACTGCTATGCTCCCCTCTCTATCTCTCTATCTCTCTCTAGTTAATGACTGCTATGCCCCCCTCTCTATCTCTCTAGTTAATGACTGCTATGCCCCCCTCTCTATCTCTCTATCTCTCTCTAGTTAATGACTGCTATGCCCCCTCTCTATCTCTCTATCTCTCTCTAGTTAATGACTGTTATGCCCCCCTCTCTGTCTCTCTCTAGTTAATGACTGCTATGCCCCCTCTCTATCTCTCTATCTCTCTCTAGTTAATGACTGCTATGCCCCCCTCTCTATCTCTCTCTAGTTAATGACTGCTATGCCTCCCTCTCTATTTCTCTTTAGTTAATGACTGCTATGCCCCCTTCTCTATCTCTCTATCTCTCTCTAGTTAATGACTGCTATGCCCCCTCTCTATCTCTCTATCTCTCTAACTCTCTCTAGTTAATGACTGCTATGCCCCCCTCTCTATCTCTCTATCTCTCTCTAGTTAATGACTGCTATGCCCCCCTCTCTATCTCTCTCTAGTTAATGACTGCTATGCCCCCTCTCTATCTCTCTATCTCTCTCTAGTTAATGACTGCTATGCCCCCCTCTCTATCTCTCTCTAGTTAATGACTGCTATGCCCCCCTCTCTATCTCTCTAACTCTCTCTAGTTAATGACTGCTATGCCCCCCTCTCTATCTCTCTCTAGTTAATGACTGCTATGCCCCCTCTCTATCTCTCTAGTTAATGACTGCTATGCCCCCTCTCTATCTCTCTATCTCTCTCTAGTTAATGACTGCTATGCCCCCTCTCTCTATTCTCTCTAGTTAATGACTGCTATGCCCCTCTCTATCTCTCTATCTCTCTCTAGTTAATGACTGCTATGCCCCCCTCTCTATCTCTCTCTAGTTAATGACTCCTATGCCCCCCTCTCTATCTCTCTAACTCTCTCTAGTTAATGACTGCTATGCCCCCCTCTCTATCTCTCTCTAGTTAATGACTGCTATGCCCCCCTCTCTATCTATCTCTAGTTAATGACTGCTATGCCCCCTCTCTATCTCTCTATCTCTCTCTAGTTAATGACTGCTATGCCCCCCTCTCTATCTCTCTATCTCTCTCTAGTTAATGACTGCTATGCCCCCTCTCTATCTCTCTATCTCTCTCTAGTTAATGACTGCTATGCCCCCCTCTCTATCTCTCTATCTCTCTCTAGTTAATGACTGCTATGCCCCCTCTCTATCTCTCTCTAGTTAATGACTGCTATGCCCCCTCTCTATCTCTCTCTAGTTAATGACTGCTATGCCCCCTCTCTATCTCTCTATCTCTCTCTAGTTAATGACTGCTATGCCCCCCTCTCTATCTCTCTATCTCTCTCTAGTTAATGACTGCTATGCCCCCTCTCTATCTCTCTATCTCTCTCTAGTTAATGACTGCTATGCCCCCTCTCTATCTCTCTATCTCTCTCTAGTTAATGACTGCTATGCCCCCCTCTCTATCTCTCTAACTCTCTCTAGTTAATGACTGCTATGCCCCCCTCTCTATCTCTCTATCTCTCTAGTTAATGACTGCTATGCCCCCCTCTCTATCTCTCTATCTCTCTCTAGTTAATGACTGTTATGCCCCCCTCTCTGTCTCTCTATCTCTCTCTAGTTAATGACTGCTATGCCCCCCTCTCTATCTCTCTCTAGTTAATGACTGCTATGCCCCCCTCTCTATTTCTCTCTAGTTAATGACTGCTATGCCCCCCTCTCTATCTCTCTCTAGTTTATGACTGCTATGCCCCCCTCTCTATCTCTCTATCTCTCTCTAGTTAATGACTGCTATGCCCCCTCTCTATCTCTCTATCTCTCTAGTTAATGACTGCTATGCCCCCCTCTCTATCTCTCTAACTCTCTAGTTAATGACTGCTATGCCCCCTCTCTATCTCTCTCATGTTAATGCATGCTATGCCCCCCTCTCTATCTCTCTATCTCTCTCTAGTTAATGACTGCTATGCCCCCTCTCTATCTCTCTATCTCTCTCTAGTTAATGACTGCTATGCCCCCCTCTCTATCTCTCTATCTCTCTAGTTAATGACTGCTATGCCCCCCTCTCTATCTCTCTATCTCTCTCTAGTTAATGACTGCTATGCCCCCCTCTCTATCTCTCTATCTCTCTCTAGTTAATGACTGTTATGCCCCCCTCTCTGTCTCTCTCTAGTTAATGACTGCTATGCCCCTCTCTATCTCTCTATCTCTCTCTAGTTAATGACTGCTATGCTCCCCTCTCTATCTCTCTCTAGTTAATGACTGCTATGCCTCCCCTCTCTATTTCTCTTTAGTTAATGACTGCTATGCCCCCTTCTCTATCTCTCTATCTCTCTCTAGTTAATGACTGCTATGCCCCCCTCTCTATCTCTATCTCTCTAACACTCTCTAGTTAATGACTGCTATGCCCCCTCTCTATCTCTATCTCTCTCTAGTTAATGACTGCTATGCCCCCTCGCTATCTCTCTATCTCTCTCTAGTTAATGACTGCTATGCCCCCCTCTCTATCTCTCTCTAGTTAATGACTGCTATGCCCCCCTCTCTATCTCTCTCTAGTTAATGACTGCTATGCCCCCTCTCTATCTCTCTATCTCTCTAGTTAATGACTGCTATGCCCCCCTCTCTATCTCTCTATCTCTCTCTAGTTAATGACTGCTATGCCTCCCTCTCTATTTCTCTTTAGTTAATGACTGCTATGCCCCCCTCTCTATCTCTCTATCTCTCTCTAGTTAATGACTGCTATGCCCCCACTCTATCTCTCTATCTCTCTCTAGTTAATGACTGCTATGCCCCCTCTCTATCTCTCTCTAGTTATTGACTGCTATGCCCCCCTCGCTATCTCTCTAACTCTCTCTAGTTAATGACTGCTATGCCCCCCTCTCTATCTCTCTATTCTCTCTAGTTAATGACTGCTATGCCCCCCTCTCTATCTCTCTAGTTAATGACTGCTATGCCCCCCTCTCTATCTCTCTAACTCTCTAGTTAATGACTGTTATGCCCCCCTCTCTATCTCTCTATCTCTCTAGTTAATGACTGCTATGCCCCCCTCTCTATCTCTCTATCTCTCTCTAGTTAATGACTGCTATGCCCCCCCTCTCTATCTCTCTCTAGTTAATGACTGATATGCCCCCTCGCATCTCTCTATCTCTCTCTAGTTAATGACTGCTATGCCCCCCTCTCTATCTCTCTCTAGTTAATGACTGCTATGCCCCCCTCTCTATCTCTCTATTCTCTCTAGTTAATGACTGCTATGCCCCCCTCTCTATCTCTCTCTAGTTAATGACTGCTATGCCCCCTCTCTATCTCTCTATCTCTCTCTAGTTAATGACTGCTGTGCCCCCTCTCTATCTCTCTCTAGTTAATGACTGCTATGCCCCCTCTCTATCTCTCTAACTCTCTCTAGTTAATGACTGCTATGCCCCCCTCTCTATCTCTCTCTAGTTAATGACTGCTATGCCCCCTCTCTATCTATCTCTAGTTAATGACTGCTATGCCCCCTCTCTATCTCTCTATCTCTCTCTAGTTAATGACTGCTATGCCCCCCTCTCTATCTCTCTATCTCTCTCTAGTTAATGACTGCTATGCCCCCTCTCTATCTCTCTAACTCTCTCTAGTTAATGACTGCTATGCCCCCCTCTCTATCTCTCTATCTCTCTCTAGTTAATGACTGCTATGCCCCCTCTCTATCTCTCTCTAGTTAATGACTGCTATGCCCCCTCTCTATCTCTCTCTAGTTAATGACTGCTATGTCCCTCTCTATCTCTCTATCTCTCTCTAGTTAATGACTGCTATGCCCCCCTCTCTATCTCTCTATCTCTCTCTAGTTAATGACTGCTATGCCCCCTCTCTATCTCTCTATCTCTCTCTAGTTAATGACTGCTATGCCCCCCTCTCTATCTCTCTATCTCTCTCTAGTTAATGACTGCTATGCCCCCCTCTCTATCTCTCTAACTCTCTCTAGTTAATGACTGCTATGCCCCCCTCTCTATCTCTCTATCTCTCTCTAGTTAATGACTGCTATGCCCCCCTCTCTATCTCTCTATCTCTCTCTAGTTAATGACTGTTATGCCCCCCTCTCTGTCTCTCTATCTCTCTCTAGTTAATGACTGCTATGCCCCCCTCTCTATCTCTCTCTAGTTAATGACTGCTATGCCCCCTCTCTATTTCTCTCTAGTTAATGACTGCTATGCCCCCCTCTCTATCTCTCTCTAGTTTATGACTGCTATGCCCCCTCTCTATCTCTCTATCTCTCTCTAGTTAATGACTGCTATGCCCCCCTCTCTATCTCTCTATCTCTCTAGTTAATGACTGCTATGCCCCCCTCTCTATCTCTCTAACTCTCTAGTTAATGACTGCTATGCCCCCCTCTCTATCTCTCTCATGTTAATGCATGCTATGCCCCCTCTCTATCTCTCTATCTCTCTCTAGTTAATGACTGCTATGCTCCCCTCTCTATCTCTCTATCTCTCTCTAGTTAATGACTGCTATGCCCCCTCTCTATCTCTCTAGTTAATGACTGCTATGCCCCCCCTCTATCTCTCTATCTCTCTCTAGTTAATGACTGCTATGCCCCCTCTCTATCTCTCTATCTCTCTCTAGTTAATGACTGTTATGCCCCCTCTCTGTCTCTCTCTAGTTAATGACTGCTATGCCCCTCTCTATCTCTCTATCTCTCTCTAGTTAATGACTGCTATGCCCCCCTCTCTATCTCTCTCTAGTTAATGACTGCTATGCCTCCCTCTCTATTTCTCTTTAGTTAATGACTGCTATGCCCCCTTCTCTATCTCTCTATCTCTCTCTAGTTAATGACTGCTATGCCCCCTCTCTATCTCTCTATCTCTCTAACTCTCTCTAGTTAATGACTGCTATGCCCCCCTCTCTATCTCTCTATCTCTCTCTAGTTAATGACTGCTGTGCCCCCTCTCTATCTCTCTCTAGTTAATGACTGCTATGCCCCCTCTCTATCTCTCTATCTCTCTCTAGTTAATGACTGCTATGCCCCCTCTCTATCTCTCTCTAGTTAATGACTGCTATGCCCCCCTCTCTATCTCTCTAACTCTCTCTAGTTAATGACTGCTATGCCCCCCTCTCTATCTCTCTCTAGTTAATGACTGCTATGCCCCTCTCTCTCTCTCTAGTTAATGACTGCTATGCCCCCTCTCTATCTCTCTATCTCTCTCTAGTTAATGACTGCTATGCCCCCCTCTCTATCTCTCTCTAGTTAATGACTGCTATGCCCCCCTCTCTATCTCTCTATCTCTCTCTAGTTAATGACTGCTATGCCCCCCTCTCTATCTCTCTCTAGTTAATGACTCCTATGCCCCCTCTCTATCTCTCTAACTCTCTCTAGTTAATGACTGCTATGCCCCCTCTCTATCTCTCTCTAGTTAATGACTGCTAGCCCCTCTCTATCTATCTCTAGTTAATGACTGCTATGCCCCCTCTCTATCTCTCTATCTCTCTCTAGTTAATGACTGCTATGCCCCCCTCTCTTCTCTCTATCTCTCTCTAGTTAATGACTGCTATGCCCCCCTCTCTATCTCTCTAACTCTCTCTAGTTAATGACTGCTATGCCCCCTCTCTTCTCTCTATCTCTCTCTAGTTAATGACTGCTACCCCTCTCTCTCTCTCTAGTTAATGCTATGCCCCCTCTCTATCTCTCTCTAGTTAATGACTGCTATGCCCCCTCTCTATCTCTCTATCTCTCTCTAGTTAATGACTGCTATGCCCCCTCTCTATCTCCTCTCTCTAGTTAATGACTGCTATGCCCCCCTCTCTATCTCTCTATCTCTCTCTAGTTAATGACTGCTATGCCCCCTCTCTATCTCTCTATCTCTCTCTAGTTAATGACTGCTATGCCCCCCTCTCTATCTCTCTAACTCTCTCTAGTTAATGACTGCTATGCCCCCTCTCTATCTCTCTATCTCTCTCTAGTTAATGACTGCTATGCCCCCCTCTCTATCTCTCTATCTCTCTCTAGTTAATGACTGTTATGCCCCCTCTCTGTCTCTCTATCTCTCTCTAGTTAATGACTGCTATGCCCCCTCTCTATCTCTCTCTAGTTAATGACTGCTATGCCCCCCTCTCTATTTCTCTCTAGTTAATGACTGCTATGCCCCCTCTCTATCTCTCTCTAGTTTATGACTGCTATGCCCCTCTCTATCTCTCTATCTCTCTCTAGTTAATGACTGCTATGCCCCCTCTCTATCTCTCTATCTCTCTAGTTAATGACTGCTATGCCCCCTCTCTATCTCTCTAACTCTCTAGTTAATGACTGCTATGCCCCCCTCTCTATCTCTCTCATGTTAATGAATGCTATGCCCCCCCTCTCTATCTCTCTATCTCTCTCTAGTTAATGACTGCTATGCCCCCCTCTCTATCTCTCTATCTCTCTCTAGTTAATGACTGCTATGCCCCCCTCTCTATCTCTCTATCTCTCTAGTTAATGACTGCTATGCCCCCCTCTCTATCTCTCTATCTCTCTCTAGTTAATGACTGCTATGCCCCCTCTCTATCTCTCTATCTCTCTCTAGTTAATGACTGTTATGCCCCCTCTCTATCTCTCTCTCTAGTTAATGACTGCTATGCCCCCTCTCTATCTCTCTATCTCTCTCTAGTTAATGACTGCTATGCCCCCTCTCTATCTCTCTCTAGTTAATGACTGCTATGCCTCCCTCTCTATTTCTCTTTAGTTAATGACTGCTATGCCCCCTTCTCTATCTCTCTATCTCTCTCTAGTTAATGACTGCTATGCCCCCTCTCTATCTCTATCTCTCTAACTCTCTCTAGTTAATGACTGCTATGCCCCCTCTCTATCTCTCTATCTCTCTCTAGTTAATGACTGCTATGCCCCCCTCTATCTCTATCTCTCTCTAGTTAATGACTGCTATGCCCCCTCTCTATCTCTCTCTAGTTAATGACTGCTATGCCCCCCTCTCTATCTCTCTCTAGTTAATGACTGCTATGCCCCCCTCTCTATCTCTCTATCTCTCTCTAGTTAATGACTGCTATGCCCCCCTCTCTATCTCTCTATCTCTCTCTAGTTAATGACTGCTATGCCTCCCTCTCTATTTCTCTTTAGTTAATGACTGCTATGCCCCCCTCTCTATCTCTCTATCTCTCTCTAGTTAATGACTGCTATGCCCCCTCTCTCTATCTCTATCTCTCTCTAGTTAATGACTGCTATGCCCCCCTCTCTATCTCTCTCTAGTTATTGACTGCTATGCCCCCCTCGCTATCTCTCTAACTCTCTCTAGTTAATGACTGCTATGCCCCCTCTCTATCTCTCTATCTCTCTAGTTAATGACTGCTATGCCCCCCTCTCTATCTCTCTAGTTAATGACTGCTATGCCCCCTCTCTATCTCTCTAACTCTCTAGTTAATGACTGTTATGCCCCCCTCTCTATCTCTCTATCTCTCTCTAGTTAATGACTGCTATGCCCCCCTCTCTATCTCTCTATCTCTCTCTAGTTAATGACTGCTATGCCCCCCTCTCTATCTCTCTCTAGTTAATGACTGATATGCCCCCCTCGCTATCTCTCTATCTCTCTCTAGTTAATGACTGCTATGCCCCCTCTCTCTATTCTCTCTCTAGTTAATGACTGCTATGCCCCCCTCTCTATCTCTCTCTAGTTAATGACTGCTATGCCCCCCTCTCTATCTCTCTCTAGTTAATGACTGCTACGCCCCCCTCTCTATCTCTCTATCTCTCTCTAGTTAATGACTGCTATGCCCCCTCTCTATCTCTCTATCTCTCTCTAGTTAATGACTGCTATGCCCCCCTCTCTATTTCTCTCTAGTTAATGACTGCTATGCCCCCCTCTCTATCTCTCTATCTCTCTCTAGTTAATGACTGCTATGCCCCCTCTCTATCTCTCTATCTCTCTCTAGTTAATGACTGCTATGCCCCCCTCTCTATCTCTCTATCTCTCTCTAGTTAATGACTGCTATGCCCCCCTCTCTATCTCTCTATCTCTCTAGTTAATGACTGCTATGCCCCCCTCTCTATCTCTCTATCTCTCTCTAGTTAATGACTGCTATTCCCCCCCTCTCTATCTCTCTATCTCTCTCTAGTTAATGACTGCTATGCCCCCCTCTCTATCTCTCTATCTCTCTCTAGTTAATGACTGCTATGCCCCCTCTCTATCTCTCTCTAGTTAATGACTGCTATGCCCCCCTCTCTATCTCTCTCTCTCTAGTTAATGACTGCTATGCCCCCCTCTCTATCTCTCTCTAGTTAATGACTGCTATGCCCCCCTCTCTATCTCTCTATCTCTCTCTAGTTAATGACTGCTATGCCCCCCTCTCTATCTCTCTCTAGTTAATGACTGCTATGCCCCCCTCTCTATCTCTCTATCTCTCTCTAGTTAATGACTGCTATGCCCCCCTCTCTATCTCTCTCTAGTTAATGACTGCTATGCCCCCCTCTCTATCTCTCTCTAGTTAATGACTGCTATGCCCCCCTCTCTATCTCTCTTCTCTCTCTAGTTAATGACTGCTATGCCCCCCTCTCTATCTCTCTATCTCTCTCTAGTTAATCATTGCTATGCCCCCCTCTCTATCTCTCTAGTTAATGACTGCTTTGCCCCCCTCTCTATCTCTCTATCTCTCTCTAGTTAATGACTGCTATGCCCCCCTCTCTATTTCTCTCTAGTTAATGACTGCTATGCCCCCCTCTCTATCTCTCTCTAGTTAATGACTGCTATGCCCTCTCTCTATCTCTCTCTAGTTAATGACTGTTATGCCCCCCTCTCTATCTCTCTCTTGTTAATGACTGCTATGCCCCCCTCTCTATCTCTCTCTAGTTAATGACTGCTATGCCCCCCTCTCTATCTCTCTATCTCTCTCTAGTTAATGACTGCTATGCCCCCCTCTCTATCTCTCTATCTCTCTCTAGTTAATGACTGCTATGCCCCCTCTCTATCTCTCTATCTCTCTCTAGTTAATGACTGCTATGCCCCCCTCTCTATCTCTCTCTAGTTAATGACTGCTATGCCCCCCTCTCTATCTCTCTAACTCTCTCTAGTTAATGACTGCTATGCCCCCCTCTCTATCTCTCTATCTCTCTAGTTAATGACTGCTATGCCCCCCTCTCTATCTCTCTAACTCTCTAGTTAATGACTGCTATGCCCCCCTCTCTATCTCTCTATCTCTCTCTAGTTAATGACTGCTATGCCCCCCTCTCTATCTCTCTACTCTCTCTAGTTAATGACTGCTATGCCCCCCTCTCTATTCATCTCTCTCTAGTTAATGACTGCTATGCCCCCCTCTCTATCTCTCTCTAGTTAATGACTGCTATGCCCCCTCGCTATCTCTCTATCTCTCTCTAGTTAATGACTGCTATGCCCCCCTCTCTATCTCTCTCTCTCTAGTTAATGACTGCTATGCCCCCTCTCTATCTCTCTCTAGTTAATGACTGCTATGCCCCCTCTCTATCTCTCTATCTCTCTCTAGTTAATGACTGCTATGCCCCCCTCTCTATCTCTCTATCTCTCTCTAGTTAATGACTGCTATGCCCCCCCCCCTTTCTCTCTATCTCTCTCTAGTTAATGACTGCTATGCCCCCTCTCTATCTCTCTATCTCTCTCTAGTTAATGACTGCTATGCCCCCTCTCTATCTCTATCTCTCTCTAGTTAATGACTGCTATGCCCCCTCTCTATCTCTCTATCTCTCTCTAGTTAATGACTGCTATGCCCCCCTCTCTATCTCTCTCTCTCTAGTTAATGACTGCTATGCCCCCCTCTCTATCTCTCTATCTCTCTCTAGTTAATGACTGCTATGCCCCCCTCTCTATCTCTCTATCTCTCTAGTTAATGACTGCTATGCCCCCCTCTCTATCTCTCTATCTCTCTCTAGTTAATGACTGCTATGCCCCCCTCTCTATCTCTCTATCTCTCTCTAGTTAATGACTGCTATGCAGTTTTCTCTCTCTCTCAATTCCAATTTAAGGGCTTTATTAACATATATTAACATTGCCAAAGCAATGAAAAGCAAGTGAAGTAGATAATAAACAAAAGTGAAATAAACAATAAATATTAACAGTAAACATTACACTCAGAAGTTCCAAAAGAATAAATACATTTCAAATGTCATATTATGTATAAATACAGTGTTGTAACAATGTGCAAATAGTTAAAGTACAAATGTGAAAATAAATCAACATAAATATGGGTTGGTGTTTGTTCTTCACTGGTTGCCCTTTTCTTGTGGCAACAGGTCATAAATCTTGCTGCTGTGATGGCACACTGGTTTCTCACCCTCTCTCATCTCTTTCCCTCTTTCTCTCTGTCACTCTCTCTCTCTCTCTCTCTCTCTCTCTGTCTCTCTCTCTCTGTCTCTCTCTCTCTCTCTCTCACTGTCTCTGTCTCTGTCTCTCTCTCTCTCTCTGTCTCTGTCTCTCTCGCTCCTCTCTGTCTCTGTCTCTCTCTCTCTCTCCTCTCTCTCTCTGTCACTCTCTCTCTCTCTCTCTCTCTCTCTGTCTCTCTCTCTGTCTCTCTCTCTGTCTCTCTCTCTGTCTCTGTCTCTCTCTCTCTCTCTCACTGTCTCTGTCTCTCTCTCTCTGTCTCTGTCTCTCTCTCTCCTCTCTGTCTCTGTCTCTCTCTCTCTCTCCTCTCTCTCTCTGTCTCTCTCTCTCTCTATCTCAGGGACCCCACTATGACTGACATCATTCCTCTCTACAACACCATGAAGAAGACCGCTTTCTCTGACACCGAGGATGAGGTCGTTTTCCTTTTCACTTCGGTATGTGTAAAGACTAACAGAAAGAGTATCTTGTATGTTGATGTTGTGTTTCCATGGTGATGTAGGATGATGAAGACGAGGATGAAGATGCTGATGCTCCTGGAACGTCCACACGGAACAGAAAGGTAACACACCTCAACATACCTCTGATAACCTGAACCTGAGTTATACTGTTAGCACTGAGGGATGATAACCTGAACCTGAGTTATACTGTTAGCACTGAGGCTCTGATAACCTGATCCTGAGTTATACTGTTAGCACTGAGGCTCTGATAACCTGATCCTGAGTTATACTGTTAGTACTGAAGCTCTGATAACCTGAACCTGAGTTATACTGTTTTCACTGAGGGATGATAACCTGATCCTGAGTTATACTGTTAGCACTGAGGGATGATAACCTGAACCTGAGTTATACTGTTAGCACTGAAGCTCTGATAACCTGAACCTGAGTTATACTGTTAGTACTGAGGGATGATAACCTGATCCTGAGTTATACTGTTAGCACTGAGGCGCTGATAACCTGAACCTGAGTTATACTGTTAGCACTGAGGGATGATAACCTGAACCTGAGTTATACTGTTAGCACTGAGGGATGATAACCTGAACCTGAGTTATACTGTTAGTACTGAGGCTCTGATAACCTGAACCTGAGTTATACTGTTAGCACTGAAGCTCTGATAACCTGATCCTGAGTTATACTGTTAGTACTGAGGGATGATAACCTGAACCTGAGTTATACTGTTAGCACTGAGGGATGATAACCTGAACCTGAGTTATACTGTTAGCACTGAGGGATGATAACCTGAACCTGAGTTATACTGTTAGCACTGAGGGATGATAACCTGAACCTGAGTTATACTGTTAGTACTGAGGGATGATAACCTGATCCTGAGTTATACTGTTAGCACTGAGGGATGATAACCTGAACCTGAGTTATACTGTTAGCACTGAGGCTCTGATAACCTGATGCTGAGTTATACTGTTAGCACTGAGGCTCTGATAACCTGAACCTGAGTTATACTGTTAGCACTGAGGGATGATAACCTGATCCTGAGTTATACTGTTAGTACTGAAGCTCTGATAACCTGAACCTGAGTTATACTGTTAGTACTGAGGGATGATAACCTGAACCTGAGTTATACTGTTAGCACTGAGGCTCTGATAACCTGATCCTGAGTTATACTGTTAGCACTGAGGGATGATAACCTGAACCTGAGTTATACTGTTAGTACTGAGGGATGATAACCTGAACCTGAGTTATACTGTTAGCACTGAAGCTCTGATAACCTGAACCTGAGTTATACTGTTAGCACTGAGGGATGATAACCTGAACCTGAGTTATACTGTTAGCACTGAGGGATGATAACCTGAACCTGAGTTATACTGTTAGCACTGAGGGATGATAACCTGAACCTGAGTTATACTGTTAGCACTGAGGGATGATAACCTGAACCTGAGTTATACTGTTAGCACTGAAGCTCTGATAACCTGAACCTGAGTTATACTGTTAGTACTGAGGCTCTGATAACCTGAACCTGAGTTATACTGTTAGCACTGAGGGATGATAACCTGATCCTGAGTTATACTGTTAGCACTGAGGGATGATAACCTGAACCTGAGTTATACTGTTAGCACTGAGGCTCTGATAACCTGATCCTGAGTTATACTGTTATTACTGAGGCTCTGATAACCTGAACCTGAGTTATACTGTTAGTACTGAGGGATGATAACCTGAACCTGAGTTATACTGTTAGCACTGAGGGATGATAACCTGAACCTGAGTTATACTGTTAGTACTGAGGGATGATAACCTGAACCTGAGTTATACTGTTAGCACTGAGGGATGATAACCTGAACCTGAGTTATACTGTTAGCACTGAGGGATGATAACCTGATCCTGAGTTATACTGTTAGCACTGAGGGGTGATAACCTGAACCTGAGTTATACTGTTAGTACTGAGGGATGATAACCTGAACCTGAGTTATACTGTTAGCACTGAGTGATGATAACCTGAACCTGAGTTATACTGTTAGCACTGAAGCTCTGATAACCTGAACCTGAGTTATACTGTTAGTACTGAGGGATGATAACCTGAACCTGAGTTATACTGTTAGCACTGAGGCTCTGATAACCTGAACCTGAGTTATACTGTTAGTACTGAGGGATGATAACCTGATCCTGAGTTATACTGTTAGCACTGAGGGATGATAACCTGAACCTGAGTTATACTGTTAGCACTGAGGCTCTGATAACCTGAACCTGAGTTATACTGTTAGCACTGAGGCTCTGATAACCTGAACCTGAGTTATACTGTTAGCACTGAGGGATGATAACCTGATCCTGAGTTATACTGTTAGCACTGAGGGATGATAACCTGAACCTGAGTTATACTGTTAGTACTGAAGCTCTGATAACCTGAACCTGAGTTATACTGTTAGTACTGAAGCTCTGATAACCTGAACCTGAGTTATACTGTTAGCACTGAGGGATGATAACCTGAACCTGAGTTATACTGTTAGCACTGAAGCTCTGATAACCTGAACCTGAGTTATACTGTTAGTACTGAGGGATGATAACCTGAACCTGAGTTATACTGTTAGCACTGAGGGATGATAACCTGAACCTGAGTTATACTGTTAGCACTGAGGCTCTGATAACCTGAACCTGAGTTATACTGTTAGCACTGAGGGATGATAACCTGAACCTGAGTTATACTGTTAGCACTGAGGGATGATAACCTGATCCTGAGTTATACTGTTAGTACTGAGGCGCTGATAACCTGAACCTGAGTTATACTGTTAGCACTGAAGGGATGATAACCTGAACCTGAGTTATACTGTTAGCACTGAGGGATGATAACCTGAACCTGAGTTATACTGTTAGCACTGAGGCTCTGATAACCTGAACCTGAGTTATACTGTTAGTACTGAAGCTCTGATAACCTGATCCTGAGTTATACTGTTAGCACTGAGGGATGATAACCTGAACCTGAGTTATACTGTTAGCACTGAGGTATGATAACCTGAACCTGAGTTATACTGTTAGCACTGAGGGATGATAACCTGAACCTGAGTTATACTGTTAGCACTGAAGGGATGATAACCTGAACCTGAGTTATACTGTTAGCACTGAGGGATGATAACCTGAACCTGAGTTATACTGTTAGCACTGAGGGATGATAACCTGAACCTGAGTTATACTGTTAGCACTGAGGGATGATAACCTGAACCTGAGTTATACTGTTAGCACTGAGGCTCTGATAACCTGAACCTGAGTTATACTGTTAGCACTGAGGGATGATAACCTGAACCTGAGTTATACTGTTAGCACTGAGGGATGATAACCTGAACCTGAGTTATACTGTTAGCACTGAGGCGATGATAACCTGATCCTGAGTTATACTGTTAGCACTGAGGCTCTGATAACCTGATCCTGAGTTATACTGTTAGTACTGAAGCTCTGATAACCTGATCCTGAGTTATACTGTTAGCACTGAGGGATGATAACCTGAACCTGAGTTATACTGTTAGCACTGAAGCTCTGATAACCTGAACCTGAGTTATACTGTTAGCACTGAGGCGATGATAACCTGAACCTGAGTTATACTGTTAGCACTGAGGGATGATAACCTGAACCTGAGTTATACTGTTAGCACTGAGGGATGATAACCTGAACCTGAGTTATACTGTTAGTACTGAGGGATGATAACCTGAACCTGAGTTATACTGTTAGCACTGAGGCTCTGATAACCTGAACCTGAGTTATACTGTTAGTACTGAGGGATGATAACCTGAACCTGAGTTATACTGTTAGTACTGAGGGATGATAACCTGAACCTGAGTTATACTGTTAGCACTGAGGCTCTGATAACCTGAACCTGAGTTATACTGTTAGTACTGAGGCTCTGATAACCTGAACCTGAGTTATACTGTTAGTACTGAGGGATGATAACCTGATCCTGAGTTATACTGTTAGCACTGAGGGATGATAACCTGAACCTGAGTTATACTGTTAGCACTGAGGCTCTGATAACCTGAACCTGAGTTATACTGTTAGTACTGAAGCTCTGATAACCTGAACCTGAGTTATACTGTTAGCACTGAGGGATGATAACCTGAACCTGAGTTATACTGTTAGCACTGAGGGATGATAACCTGAACCTGAGTTATACTGTTAGCACTGAGGGATGATAACCTGAACCTGAGTTATACTGTTAGCACTGAGGGATGATAACCTGAACCTGAGTTATACTGTTAGCACTGAGGGATGATAACCTGAACCTGAGTTATACTGTTAGCACTGAGGGATGATAACCTGAACCTGAGTTATACTGTTAGCACTGAGGGCCTGATAACCTGAACCTGAGTTATACTGTTAGCACTGAGGGACTGATAACCTGAACCTGAGTTATACTGTTAGCACTGAGGGATGATAACCTGAACCTGAGTTATACTGTTAGCACTGAGGGATGATAACCTGAACCTGAGTTATACTGTTAGCACTGAGGGATGATAACCTGAACCTGAGTTATACTGTTAGCACTGAGGCTCTGATAACCTGAACCTGAGTTATACTGTTAGTACTGGGGCTCTGATAACCTGATCCTGAGTTATACTGTTAGCACTGAGGCTCTGATAACCTGAACCTGAGTTATACTGTTAGCACTGAGGCTCTGATAACCTGATCCTGAGTTATACTGTTAGCACTGAGGGATGATAACCTGAACCTGAGTTATACTGTTAGCACTTAGGCTCTGATAACCTGAACCTGAGTTATACTGTTAGCACTGAGGGATGATAACCTGAACCTGAGTTATACTGTTAGTACTGAGGCGCTGATAACCTGAACCTGAGTTATACTGTTAGCACTGAGTGATGATAACCTGAACCTGAGTTATACTGTTAGTACTGAAGGATGATAACCTGAACCTGAGTTATACTGTTAGCACTGAGGGATGATAACCTGAACCTGAGTTATACTGTTAGCACTGAGGCTCTGATAACCTGAACCTGAGTTATACTGTTAGCACTGAGGGATGATAACCTGATCCTGAGTTATACTGTTAGCACTGAGGGATGATAACCTGATCCTGAGTTATACTGTTAGCACTGAGGCTCTGATAACCTGAACCTGAGTTATACTGTTAGTACTGAGGCTCTGATAACCTGAACCTGAGTTATACTGTTAGCACTGAGGGATGATAACCTGATCCTGAGTTATACTGTTAGCACTGAGGGACTGATAATAACCTGAGTTATACTGTTAGTACTGAAGCGCTGATAACCTGAACCTGAGTTATACTGTTAGCACTGAGGGATGATAACCTGAACCTGAGTTATACTGTTAGCACTGAGGCTCTGATAACCTGAACCTGAGTTATACTGTTAGCACTGAGGGATGATAACCTGAACCTGAGTTATACTGTTAGCACTGAGGGATGATAACCTGAACCTGAGTTATACTGTTAGCACTGAGGGATGATAACCTGAACCTGAGTTATACTGTTAGCACTGAAGCTCTGATAACCTGAACCTGAGTTATACTGTTAGCACTGAGGATGATAACCTGAACCTGAGTTATACTGTTAGTACTGATGGATGATAACCTGAACCTGAGTTATACTGTTAGCACTGAGGGATGATAACCTGAACCTGAGTTATACTGTTAGCACTGAGGCTCTGATAACCTGAACCTGAGTTATACTGTTAGTACTGAAGCTCTGATAACCTGATCCTGAGTTATACTGTTAGCACTGAGGGATGATAACCTGAACCTGAGTTATACTGTTAGCACTGAGGCTCTGATAACCTGAACCTGAGTTATACTGTTAGTACTGAAGCTCTGATAACCTGATCCTGAGTTATACTGTTAGCACTGAGGGATGATAACCTGAACCTGAGTTATACTGTTAGCACTGAGGGATGATAACCTGAACCTGAGTTATACTGTTAGCACTGAGGGATGATAACCTGAACCTGAGTTATACTGTTAGCACTGAAGCTCTGATAACCTGAACCTGAGTTATACTGTTAGCACTGAGGGATGATAACCTGAACCTGAGTTATACTGTTAGCACTGAGGGATGATAACCTGAACCTGAGTTATACTGTTAGCACCGAGGCTCTGATAACCTGAACCTGAGTTATACTGTTAGCACTGAGGCTCTGATAACCTGAACCTGAGTTAAACTGTTAGCACTGAGGGATGATAACCTGAACCTGAGTTATACTGTTAGCACTGAGGGATGATAACCTGAACCTGAGTTATACTGTTAGCACTGAGGCTCTGATAACCTGATCCTGAGTTATACTGTTAGCACTGAGGCTCTGATAACCTGATCCTGAGTTATACTGTTAGTACTGAAGCTCTGATAACCTGATCCTGAGTTATACTGTTAGCACTGAGGGATGATAACCTGAACCTGAGTTATACTGTTAGCACTGAAGCTCTGATAACCTGAACCTGAGTTATACTGTTAGCACTGAGGCTCTGATAACCTGAACCTGAGTTATACTGTTAGCACTGAGGGATGATAACCTGAACCTGAGTTATACTGTTAGTACTGAGGGATGATAACCTGAACCTGAGTTATACTGTTAGTACTGAGGGATGATAACCTGAACCTGAGTTATACTGTTAGCACTGAGGCTCTGATAACCTGAACCTGAGTTATACTGTTAGTACTGAGGGATGATAACCTGAACCTGAGTTATACTGTTAGTACTGAGGGATGATAACCTGATCCTGAGTTATACTGTTAGCACTGAGGCTCTGATAACCTGAACCTGAGTTATACTGTTAGTACTGAGGCTCTGATAACCTGAACCTGAGTTATACTGTTAGTACTGAGGGATGATAACCTGAACCTGAGTTATACTGTTAGTACTGAGGGATGATAACCTGAACCTGAGTTATACTGTTAGCACTGAGGCTCTGATAACCTGAACCTGAGTTATACTGTTAGTACTGAAGCTCTGATAACCTGATCCTGAGTTATACTGTTAGCACTGAGGGATGATAACCTGAACCTGAGTTATACTGTTAGCACTGAGGGATGATAACCTGATCCTGAGTTATACTGTTAGTACTGAGGCTCTGATAACCTGAACCTGAGTTATACTGTTAGCACTGAGGGATGATAACCTGAACCTGAGTTATACTGTTAGCACTGAGGGATGATAACCTGAACCTGAGTTATACTGTTATCACTGAGGGATGATAACCTGATCCTGAGTTATACTGTTAGCACTGAGGGATGATAACCTGAACCTGAGTTATACTGTTAGCACTGAGGGATGATAACCTGATCCTGAGTTATACTGTTAGCACTGAGGGATGATAACCTGATCCTGAGTTATACTGTTAGCACTGAGGGATGATAACCTGATACTGAGTTATACTGTTAGTACTGAAGCTCTGATAACCTGAACCTGAGTTATACTGTTAGCACTGAGGGATGATAACCTGAACCTGAGTTATACTGTTAGCACTGAGGGATGATAACCTGATCCTGAGTTATACTGTTAGCACTGAAGCTCTGATAACCTGAACCTGAGTTATACTGTTAGCACTGAGGGATGATAACCTGAACCTGAGTTATACTGTTAGCACTGAGGCTCTGATAACCTGAACCTGAGTTATACTGTTAGTACTGGGGCTCTGATAACCTGATCCTGAGTTATACTGTTAGGAGCTCTGAGGCTCTGATAACCTGAGTTATACTGTTAGCACTGAGGCTCTGATAACCTGATCCTGAGTTATACTGTTAGCACTGAGGGATGATAACCTGAACCTGAGTTATACTGTTAGCACTGAGGCTCTGATAACCTGAACCTGAGTTATACTGTTAGTACTGAGGCTCTGATAACCTGATCCTGAGTTATACTGTTAGCACTGAGGCTCTGATAACCTGAACCTGAGTTATACTGTTAGTACTGAGGCTCTGATAACCTGATCCTGAGTTATACTGTTAGCACTGAGGCTCTGATAACCTGAACCTGAGTTATACTGTTAGCACTGAGGGATGATAACCTGAACCTGAGTTATACTGTTAGTACTGAGGGAGGATAACCTGAACCTGAGTTATACTGTTAGCACTGAGGGATGATAACCTGAACCTGAGTTATACTGTTAGCACTGAGGGATGATAACCTGATCCTGAGTTATACTGTTAGCACTGAGGGATGATAACCTGATCCTGAGTTATACTGTTAGCACTGAAGCTCTGATAACCTGATCCTGAGTTATACTGTTAGCACTGAGGGATGATAACCTGAACCTGAGTTATACTGTTAGCACTGAGGGATGATAACCTGAACCTGAGTTATACTGTTAGTACTGAGGGATGATAACCTGAACCTGAGTTATACTGTTAGCACTGAGGGATGATAACCTGAACCTGAGTTATACTGTTAGTACTGAGGGATGATAACCTGAACCTGAGTTATACTGTTAGCACTGAGGGATGATAACCTGAACCTGAGTTATACTGTTAGCACTGAGGCTCTGATAACCTGATCCTGAGTTATACTGTTAGCACTGAGGGATGATAACCTGAACCTGAGTTATACTGTTAGCACTGAGGCTCTGATAACCTGAACCTGAGTTATACTGTTAGTACTGAGGGATGATAACCTGATCCTGAGTTATACTGTTAGCACTGAGGGATGATAACCTGAACCTGAGTTATACTGTTAGCACTGAGGGATGATAACCTGAACCTGAGTTATACTGTTAGCACTGAGGCTCTGATAACCTGAACCTGAGTTATACTGTTAGCACTGAGGGATGATAACCTGAACCTGAGTTATACTGTTAGCACTGAGGGATGATAACCTGAACCTGAGTTATACTGTTAGCACTGAAGCTCTGATAACCTGATCCTGAGTTATACTGTTAGCACTGAGGGATGATAACCTGAACCTGAGTTATACTGTTAGTACTGAGGGATGATAACCTGAACCTGAGTTATACTGTTAGCACTGAGGGATGATAACCTGAACCTGAGTTATACTGTTAGCACTGAAGCTCTGATAACCTGAACCTGAGTTATACTGTTAGCACTGAGGGATGATAACCTGAACCTGAGTTATACTGTTAGCACTGAAGCTCTGATAACCTGATCCTGGGTTATACTGTTAGCACTGAGGGATGATAACCTGAACCTGAGTTATACTGTTAGTACTGAGGGATGATAACCTGAACCTGAGTTATACTGTTAGCACTGAGGGATGATAACCTGAACCTGAGTTATACTGTTAGCACTGAGGGATGATAACCTGATCCTGAGTTATACTGTTAGCACTGAGGCTCTGATAACCTGAACCTGAGTTATACTGTTAGCACTGAGGCTCTGATAACCTGAACCTGAGTTATACTGTTAGCACTGAGGGATGATAACCTGATCCTGAGTTATACTGTTAGCACTGATGGATGATAACCTGAACCTGAGTTATACTGTTAGCACTGAGGGATGATAACCTGAACCTGAGTTATACTGTTAGCACTGAGGGATGATAACCTGATCCTGAGTTATACTGTTAGTACTGAGGGATGATAACCTGAACCTGAGTTATACTGTTAGTACTGAGGGATGATAACCTGAACCTGAGTTATACTGTTAGCACTGAAGCTCTGATAACCTGATCCTGAGTTATACTGTTAGTACTGAGGGATGATAACCTGAACCTGAGTTATACTGTTAGTACTGAGGGATGATAACCTGAACCTGAGTTATACTGTTAGCACTGAGGGATGATAACCTGAACCTGAGTTATACTGTTAGTACTGAGGGATGATAACCTGAACCTGAGTTATACTGTTAGTACTGAAGCTCTGATAACCTGAACCTGAGTTATACTGTTAGCACTGAGGGATGATAACCTGAACCTGAGTTATACTGTTAGTACTGAGGGATGATAACCTGAACCTGAGTTATACTGTTAGTACTGAAGCTCTGATAACCTGAACCTGAGTTATACTGTTAGCACTGAGGGATGATAACCTGAACCTGAGTTATACTGTTAGTACTGAGGGATGATAACCTGAACCTGAGTTATACTGTTAGCACTGAAGCTCTGATAACCTGAACCTGAGTTATACTGTTAGTACTGAGGGATGATAACCTGAACCTGAGTTATACTGTTAGCACTGAGGGATGATAACCTGAACCTGAGTTATACTGTTAGCACTGAGGGATGATAACCTGAACCTGAGTTATACTGTTAGCACTGAGGGATGATAACCTGAACCTGAGTTATACTGTTAGTACTGAGGGATGATAACCTGAACCTGAGTTATACTGTTAGCACTGAGGCTCTGATAACCTGAACCTGAGTTATACTGTTAGTACTGAGGGATGATAACCTGAACCTGAGTTATACTGTTAGCACTGAGGCTCTGATAACCTGAACCTGAGTTATACTGTTAGTACTGAGGGATGATAACCTGAACCTGAGTTATACTGTTAGTACTGAGGGATGATAACCTGATCCTGAGTTATACTGTTAGCACTGTGGCTCTGATAACCTGAACCTGAGTTATACTGTTAGCACTGAAGCTCTGATAACCTGATCCTGAGTTATACTGTTAGCACTGAAGCTCTGATAACCTGATCCTGAGTTATACTGTTAGCACTGAAGCTCTGATAACCTGATCCTGAGTTATACTGTTAGCACTGAGGCTCTGATAACCTGAACCTGAGTTATACTGTTAGTACTGAAGCTCTGATAACCTGATCCTGAGTTATACTGTTAGCACTGAGGCTCTGATAACCTGAACCTGAGTTATATTGTTAGTACTGAGGGATGATAACCTGATCCTGAGTTATACTGTTAGCACTGAGGCTTTGATAACCTGAACCTGAGTTATACTGTTAGCACTGAGGCTCTGATAACCTGAACCTGAGTTATACTGTTAGCACTGAGGGATGATAACCTGAACCTGAGTTATACTGTTAGCACTGAAGCTCTGATAACCTGAACCTGATTTATACTGTTAGTACTGAGGGATGATAACCTGATCCTGAGTTATACTGTTAGCACTGAGGGATGATAACCTGAACCTGAGTTATACTGTTAGCATTGAGGCTCTGATAACCTGAACCTGAGTTATACTGTTAGCACTGAGGGATGATAACCTGAACCTGAGTTATACTGTTAGCACTGAGGGATGATAACCTGATCCTGGGTTATACTTTTAGTACTGAGGGATGATAACCTGATCCTGAGTTATACTTTTAGTACTGAGGGATGATAACCTGATCCTGAGTTATACTGTTAGCACTGAGGGATGATAAGCCTCACAGTAAAGCAATAAAAACAATCAAGAATCCCAGAAAAGCGCTTACAATAGCCCACATTAACATATGTAGCCTTAGAAACAAGGTTAATAAAATCGATAACTTGCTAGCAACTGAAAACATTGATATAGTATATATATTTATATCTCAGAAACTCACTTAGATAATACCATTGATGATACAGTGGTAGCAATACAAGATTATAACATTTACAGAAAAGATAGAAATGCCATTGGTGGAGGTGTTGCTGTTTAAATTCAGAACCACATTCCTGTAAAGATTAGAGAGGATCTCATGTTAAATACTGTTGAAGTAATATGGCTACAGGTTCATCTGCCTCACCTAAAGCCCATTCTGGTGGGAAGCTGCTATAGACCACCAAGTGTAACAGTCAGTATCTGGATAACGTGTGAAATGCTTGATAATATATGTGATATCAACAGAGATGTATATTTTCTGGGTGATTTAAATATTTATTCAAGCTGCCCACTCAAGAAAAAGCTTCAAACTGTAACCAGTGCCTGCAACCTGGTTCAGGTTATCAGTCAACCTACCAGCGTAGTTACAAACAGCACATGAATGAAATCATCAACATGTATTGATCACATCTTTACTAATGCCCCAAATCAATCGGGTGTAGTGATCATAATATAGTAGCCATATCTAGGACAACCAAAGACTGGACCTATAATTGTGTATAAGAGGTCATACAAAAGGGTTTGCAAGGATTCCTATGTTGAAGATGTGAAACATATTTGTTGGTCTGATGTAGTGATGAGGAACATCCTGCACTTGAAGAATTTATGAAATTGCTTCTTCCGGTTACTGACAGGCATGCGCCCATAAAGAAACTGACTTTTAAAACGGCCAAATCCCCATGGATAGATTATTCAATGAAAAACTGTATGGCTGAGAGGGTTGAGGCTAAGGGAATGGCAAGTGAGTTTGGCAACACAACAGAATGGCAAACAATACAGTAAATTGAGAAATCACGTAACTAAACTGAACAAAAAGAAGAAGAAACTACTATGAAACAAAGATAAATGATACAAATAATGAAAAGCTAACTCCGCTCCATCCTTCATCGAGGCTGATGGCTCGTTCATAACAAAACCCTTTGATATTGCCAACCGCTTCAATAACGTTGTTGTTGACTAGATTAGCTAATTTAGAGGTAACACTTTAATTGACACCCAGTCTCATAACCATGTCATAACATGTCATAGCAATGACATGTAGCGCCCACCAGAGGGAATGGACGGAAAAAGGTACTTGGCTGGAAGGGAGGGGTCGTTGATGATATTTTCCGCACTTTTGGAGGTGCGCTTGGTGTACAGCGAGAATGTCCAAGCCAGTGATCTTTGAAGCTTTCAACACAACCCTCTCAAGTCTCTTCTTAGTGTGGCTGTCCATGTTCCCAAACCAAACTGTAATGGATGATGTCAGAATGCTCTGTATGATGGCTGTGTAAAGCTGAACCAGCAGCGGTTGTTTGACCCTGTACTTTTTCAGTTGTCTTAGAAAGTCTCTGCTGGGCCTTGACGATGTGGTTGGAGTTGATATCCTATTTCAGTGAGTTGCTGATGTAGGTGCAGAGGAATTTGAACGAATCTGTCAGGGTTAGTGGTTGGTCAGTGATTATGACGGGGGCCTTGAGGTTCTTTCTTCTCCTGTAGTCTATTGCTATCTCCGTGGTTTTTGAGGCGTTGAGCATGAGGTCGTTGTCCTTACACCACGTCACCGCCCCGAGCCACTTCACTGCGATACTGTGTTTCGTAGTTGTCTGTAATGAGGCCGACGATGGTGGTATCATCAGCATATTTAAAGACCTTAACTTAGGTCTCCTGAGATGTAAACTGGTTGGTGAAGAGGGAGAAGAGCAGGGGAACAGCACACAGCCCTGGAGGTCCAGTACTGAGGGTGAGATGGCAGATTGTTTACCTTGACAGATAGAATGGCCTACAAATTATAGTTAGGAATTCAAGGCCAGGGCAGCATGATTGATGTACTACTGTGGAGTTGGGATACCAGTGCTGATTAATCATGAAGCAGATACCACCACCTCTTGATTTTAGAGACAACTTGACTGACCTGTCGGCTCAGTGGATGGGAAAATCTGGGGTGGATACGGCCGAGTCCGGAACAGATGGTCCAGCAACGTCTCAGTCAGGCGGAGCATTCCCTGTACTCTCTCTTAGTTCGGATCAAAAGCAGGAGTTCATCCATTTTATTCCTGAGTGATCGGACGTTCGATAGTAGCAAGGCAGGCAGAGGGGGTCGGTAGGGCCGTCTCCTGAATCTGGAGAGTATGCCGGCTCGCCTTCCATGGCCGGGTGTATACACACCTGTAGGCAGTGACTGCCCAGGTATGTTGTTAGTTAGTAATTCCACAGGTAAAGAAAGATGTTGTGGATTGAAAACTCCATACGATTTCTCCCTGATGTTTAGAAGTTCCAAACTACTATATTTGTGTAAACATGTAGACCTCCGTATGAATAACACAGACAAAAAGTCAGAGACATAGAATCAGAGCGTGTATCATGGCTGCCATCTTTACAGCCCAGATCATAACATATTGCTGAAAACACTGTTATGGATTAACATCCTCTGCCTTGTCATGGATAAACAGTTGCCCATCCAATATAACACAGAAGGTTTTCTTTAATGGAAGCCTCTCTATTTCAAATTCGGTTGAGTGAGGTGTACCACAGGGCAGCCGGCTTGGACCATTTTTGTTTTCTGTGTTTACTAATGACCTTCCACTGAATTTGAATAAAGCCTGTGTGTCCATGTACGCTGACGACTCAACAGCATACACTTCGGCTGCTACAGTAAAATAAATAACTGACACCCTTAACATAGAGCTCCAGTCAGTTTTAGAATAGATAACTAGAAATAGGCTGGTGTAAAATATCTCAATCTAAAAGCATAATTTTGGGGTCAAATCACTCAAGTCAACCCTAAACATCATCTGGATCTATTATTGAATAATTTGGCTATTGAGCAAGTTGAAGAGACTAAACTGCTGGGGTGTCACGCTAGATAGCAAGCTATCATGGTCAAAACATATAGACTCAATGGTTACTAAAATGGGAAGAGGTCTGTCCATGATAAGGCGTTGCTCTGGTTTCTTGATATCTCAGTCAACCAGACAGTTCCTACAGGCCCTAGTTTGTCGCACCTGGACTACTGCCCAGCTGTGTGGTCATGTGTGCCAAAGAAGGACATAGACAAATTGCAGTTGGTCCAAAACAGAGCAGCACGTATTCCACTTACAGTAGATGTACATGGAGTGTGAATGGCAGTAACATGCATGTCAGTCTCTCCTGGCTCAAAGTTGAGGAAAGATTGACTGCATCACTATTGGTCTTTGTGCAGGGTGTTGTGTTGAAGGTACCAAACTGTCTTTTCAAGAAGTTGGCATGCAGTTCGGACACTCATCGGTACCACAGGAGACATGCAGCTAGAGGTCTCTTCACAGTCCCCAGGTCCAGAAGAGGCTAGGAAACACACAGTATTAAATAGAGCCATGACTACATGGAACTCTCTGAGACCCAAGGTAATTCAAGCTAGCAATAAAACCAGATTCAACAAACAGATAAAATAACACCTTATGGCACAACAGGGACTGTGAAGAGACAGACATTTTTATGCATTTTGTATTGTATTTTTCATTGTATTATGTATTGTATTATGTACAGTGCCTTCAGAAAGTATTCAGACCCCTTGACTTTTTCCACATTTTGTTACATTACAGGCTTATTTTAAAATTGATTCAATAAATGTTTTTCCTCATCAATCTACACACAATACCCCATAATGACAACATTTATTAAAAATACAAAACAGAAATACCTTATTTACATAAGTATTCAGACCCTTTGCTATGAGACTCAAAATTTAACTCGGGTGCATCCTGTTTCCATTGATCATCCTTGAGTCCACCTGTGGCAAATTAAATTGATTGGACATGATTTGGAAAGGCACACACCTGTCTACAGTTGAAGTCGGAAGTTTACATACACTTAGGTTGGAGTCATTAAAACTAGTTTTTCAACCACTCCACAAATTTATTGTTAACAAACTATAGTTTTGGCAAGTCGGTTAGGACATCTACTTTATGCATGACACAAGTAATTTTTCCAACAACTGTTTACAGACAGATTATTTCACTTATAATTCACTATCACAATTCCAGTGGGTCAGAAGTTTACATACACTAAGTTGACTGTGCCTTTAAACAGCTTGGAAAATTCCAGAAAATGATGTCATGGCTTTAGAAGCTTCTGATAGGCTAATGGACATAATTTGAGTCAATTGGAGGTGTACCTGTGGATGTATTTCAAGGCCTACCTTCAAACTCAGTGCCTTTTTGCTTGACATCATGGGAAAATGAAAAGAAATCAGCCAAGACCTCAGAAAAGAAATGGTAGACCTCCCCAAGTCTGGTTCATCCTTGGGAGCAATTTCCAAATGCCTGAAGGTACCACGTTCATCTGTACAAACAATAGTACGCAAGTATAAACACCATGGGACCACACAGCCATCATACCGCTCAGGAAGGAGACTTGTTCTGTCTCATAGAGATGAACGTATTTTGTTGTGAAAAGTGCAAATCAATCCCAGAACAACAGCAAATGACCTTGTGAAGATGCTGGAGGAAACGGGTACAAAAGTATCTATATCCACAGTAAAACGAGTCCTATATCGACATAACCTGAAAGGCCGCTCAGCAAGGAAGAAGCCACTGCTCCAAAACCGCCATAAAAAAGCCAGACCATGGGGACAAAGATCATACTTTTTGGAGAAATGTCCTCTTGTCTGATGGAACAAATATAGAACTGTTTGGCCATAATGACCATCGTTATGTTTGGAGAAAAAAGGGGGATGCTTGCAAGCTGAAGAACACCATCCCAACCATGAAGCACTGGGGTGGCAGCATCATGCTGTGGGGGTGCTTTGCTGCAGGAGAGACTGGTGCACTTCACAAATAGATGGCATGAGGAAGGAAAATTATGTGGATATATTGAAGCAACATCTCAAGACATCAGTCAGGAAGTTAAAGCTTGGTCACAAATGGGTTTTCCAAATGGACAATGACCCCAAGCATACTTCCAAAGTTGTGGCAAAATGGCTTAAGGACAACAAAGTCAAGGTATTGGAGTGGCCTTCACAAAGCCCTGACCTCAATCCCATAGAACATTTGTGGGCAGAACTGAAAAGGTGTGTGTGAGCAAGGAGGCCTACAAACCTGACTCAGTTACACCAGCTCTGTCAGGAGGAAAGGCCAAAATTCACCCAACTTATTGTGGGAAGCTTGTGGAAGGCAACTCGTAGTGTATGTTATTTCATAGTTTTGATGTCTTCACTATTATTCTACAATGTAGAAAATAGTAAAAATAAAGAAAAACCCATGAATGAGTAGGTGTGTCCAAACTTTTGACCGGTAGTGTAAACTCACAACTTCAACTGTATATAAGGTCCCACAGTTGACAGTGCATGTCAGAGCAAAAACCAAGCCATGCGGTCCAAGGAATTGTCCATAGAGCTCTGAGACAGGATTGTGTCGAGGCACAGATCTGGGGAAGGGTACCAAAACATTTCTGTAGCATTGAAGGTCCTCAAGAACAGTGTGGCCTCCGTCATTGTTAAACGGAAGAAGTTTGGAACCACCAAGACTCTTCCTAGAGCTGGCCGCCCGGCTAAACTGAGCAATCGGGGGAGAAGGGCCTTGGTCAGGGAGGTGACCCAGAATCCGATGGTCACTCTGAATGAGCTCCAGAGTTCCATTGTGGAGATGGGAGAACCTTCCAGAAGGACAACCTTTTATTCAGTGCTCCACCAATCAGGCCTTTATGGTAGTGGTAGTCTGATGAAACCAATATTGAACTATTTGGCCTGAATGCGAAGTGTCACGTCAGGAGGAAACTGGCACCATCCCTACAATCCCTACGGTGAAGCATGATGGTGGCATGATGATCCTTGATGAAAACCTGCTCCAGAGCACTCAGGACCTCAGACTGGGGCGAAGGTTCCCCTTCCAACAGGACAACGACCCTAAGCACACAGCCAAGACAACGCAGGAGTGGCTTCGGGACAAGTCTCTGAATGTCCTTGAGTGGCCCAGCCAGAGCCCAGACTTGAACCCGATCGAACATCTCTGGAGAGACCTGAGAATAGCTGTGCAGCGACGCTCCCCATCCAACCTGACAGAGCTTGAGAGGTTCTGCAGAGAAGAATGGGAGAAACTCCCCAAATACAGGTGTGCCAAGCTTGTAGCGTCACACCCAAGAAGACTTGAGGCTGTAATGGCTGCCAAAGGTGCTTCAACAAAGTACTGAGTAAAGGGTCTGAATACTGATATATATATTTTTTTTTTTATGCATTTGCAAACATTTCTTAACCTGTTTTTGCTTCGTCATTATGGGGTGTTGTGTGTAGATTGATGAGGGAAAAAAACAATTTTATCAATTTTAGAATAAGGCTGTAACATAACAAAATATTGAAAAAGTTAAGGGGTCTGAATTCTTTCCGAATGCACTGTAAGTGATACGTGGTTGGGATGCGACTGTGATATGTGGTTGTCTCGCCTGGCTATCTTAAGATGAATGCACTAGCTATGGGTCGCTCTGGATGGGAGCATCTGCTGAATGGCTAAATTGTAATGTAAATGTATTGATATGTATATTATGTATTTTATTTGTTGTGTTGTTTCCTGTTTGGACCCCAGGAAGAGTAGCCTCTGCCTTGGGGATCCTAATAAATACATGGTTGCCGTGTGTGTTAGGGTCGCGGTGTTGGTCTGCAGCAGCTGCAACGAGGAAGGCGCGGCCAGCCCTGGCGGGGGCGCAGCAAGGAGCTGATAGACCTGCTCTTCCAGTGTGAAGACTCAGAACCCTTCAGACAACCTGTTGACCTGGAGCAGTACCCCGTAAATACCTGTCTCTCCTCTTTACATACCCCTAACCCTAACCCTGGAGCAGTACCCCGTAAATACCTGTCTCACCTCTTTACATACCCCTAACCCTAACCCTGGAGCAGTACCCCGGTAAATACCTGTCTCTCCTCTTTACATACCCCTACCCCTAACCCTGGAGCAGTACCACGTAAATACCTGTCTCTCCTCTTTACATACCCCTAACCCTAACCCTGGAGCAGTACCCCGTAAATACCTGTCTCACCTCTTTACATACCCCTAACCCTAACCCTGGAGCAGTACCCCAGAAATACCTGTCTCACCTCTTTACATACCCCTAACCCTAACCCTGGAGCAGTACCCCGTAAATACCTGTCTCTCCTCTTTACATACCCCTACCCCTAACCCTGGAGCAGTACCACGTAAATACCTGTCTCTCCTCTTTACATACCCCTAACTCCTAACCCTGGAGCAGTACCCCGTAAATACCTGTCTCTCCTCTTTACATACCCCTAACCCTAACCCTGGAGCAGTACCCCGGAAATACCTGTCTCTCCTCTTTACATACCCCTAACCCTAACCCTGGAGCAATACCCCGTAAATACCTGTCTCTCCTCTTTACATACCCCTAACCCTAACCCTGGAGCAGTACCCCGTAAATACCTGTCTCTCCTCTTTACATACCCCTAACCCTAACCCTGGAGCAGTACCCCAGAAATACCTGTCTCACCTCTTTACATACCCCTAACCCTAACCCTGGAGCAGTACCCCGTAAATACCTGTCTCACCTCTTTACATACCCCTAACCCTAACCCTGGAGCAGTACCCCGTAAATACCTGTCTCACCTCTTTACATACCCCTAACCCTAACCCTAACCCTGGAGCAGTACCCCATAAATACCTGTCTCTCCTCTTTACATACCCCTAACCCTAACCCTATCCCTGGAGCAGTACCCCGTAAATACCTGTCTCTCCTCTTTACATACCCCTAACCCTAACCCTGGAGCAGTACCCCGTAAATACCTGTCTCACCTCTTTACATACCCCTAACCCTGGAGCAGTACCCCGTAAATACCTGTCTCACCTCTTTACATACCCCTAACCCTAACCCTGGAGCAGTACCCCGTAAATACCTGTCTCTCCTCTTTACATACCCCTAACCCTAACCCTGGAGCAGTACCCCGTCAAATACCTGTCTCTCCTCTTTACATACCCCTAATCCTAACCCTGGAGCAGTACCCCGTAAATACCTGTCTCACCTCTTTACATACCCCTAACCCTAACCCTGGAGCAGTACCCCGTAAATACCTGTCTCTCCTCTTTACATACCCCTAACCCTGGAGCAGTACCCCGTAAATACCTGTCTCACCTCTTTACATACCCCTAACCCTAACCCTGGAGCAGTACCCCGTAAATACCTGTCTCACCTCTTTACATACCCCTAACCCTAACCCTGGAGCAGTACCCCGTAAATACCTGTCTCTCCTCTTTACATACCCCTAACCCTAACCCTGGAGCAGTACCCCGTAAATACCTGTCTCTCCTCTTTACATACCCCTAACCCTAACCCTAACCCTGGAGCAGTACCCCGTAAATACCTGTCTCTCCTCTTTACATACCCCTAACCCTAACCCTGAGCAGTACCCCGTAAATACCTGTCTCTCCTCTTTACATACCCCTACCCCTAACCCTGGAGCAGTACCCCGTAAATACCTGTCTCTCCTCTTTACATACCCCTAACCCTAACCCTGGAGCAGTACCCCGTAAATACCTGTCTCACCTCTTTACATACCCCTAACCCTAACCCTGGAGCAGTACCCCGTAAATACCTGTCTCTCCTCTTTACATACCCCTAACCCTAACCCTGGAGCAGTACCCCGTAAATACCTGTCTCTCCTCTTTACATACCCCTAACCCTAACCCTGGAGCAGTACCCCGTAAACACCTGTCTCACCTCTTTACATACCCCTAACCCTAACCCTGGAGCAGTACCCCGTAAATACCTGTCTCACCTCTTTACATACCCCTAACCCTAACCCTATCCCTGGAGCAGTACCCCGTAAATACCTGTCTCTCCTCTTTACATACCCCTAACCCTAACCCTGGAGCAGTACCCCGTAAATACCTGTCTCACCTCTTTACATACCCCTAACCCCTAACCCTGGAGCAGTACCCCGTACATACCTGTCTCTCCTCTTTACATACCCCTAACCCCTAACCCTAACCCTGAGCAGTACCCCGTAAATACCTGTCTCTCCTCTTTTACATACCCCTAACCCTAACCCTAACCCTGGAGCAGTACCCCGTAAATACCTGTCTCTCCTCTTTACATACCCCTAACCCTAACCCTGGAGCAGTACCCCGTAAATACCTGTCTCTCCTCTTTACATACCCCTAACCCTAACCCTAACCCTGGAGCAGTACCCCGTAAATACCTGTCTCACCTCTTTACATACCCCTAACCCTGGAGCAGTACCCCGTAAATACCTGTCTCTCCTCTTTACATACCCCTAACCCTAACCCTGGAGCAGTACCCCGTAAATACCTGTCTCTCCTCTTTACATACCCCTAACCCTGGAGCAGTACCCCGTAAATACCTGTCTCTCCTCTTTACATACCCCCTAACCCTAACCCTGGAGCAGTACCCCGTAAATACCTGTCTCTCCTCTTTACATACCCCTAACCCTAACCCTGGAGCAGTACCCCGTAAATACCTGTCTCTCCTCTTTACATACCCCTAACCCTAACCCTGGAGCAGTACCCCGTAAATACCTGTCTCTCCTCTTTACATACCCCTAACCCTAACCCTGGAGCAGTACCCGTAAATACCTGTCTCTCCTCTTTACATACCCCTAACCCTAACCCTGGAGCAGTACCCGTAAACACCTGTCTCACCTCTTTACATACCCCTAACCCTAACCCTGGAGCAGTACCCCGTAAATACCTGTCTCACCTCTTTACATACCCCTAACCCTAACCCTATCCCTGGAGCAGTACCCCGTAAATACCTGTCTCTCCTCTTTACATACCCCTAACCCTAACCCTGGAGCAGTACCCCGTAAATACCTGTCTCACCTCTTTACATACCCCTAACCCTAACCCTGGAGCAGTACCCCGTACATACCTGTCTCTCCTCTTTACATACCCCTAACCCTAACCCTAACCCTGGAGCAGTACCCCGTAAATACCTGTCTCTCCTCTTTTACATACCCCTAACCCTAACCCTAACCCTGGAGCAGTACCCCGTAAATACCTGTCTCTCCTCTTTACATACCCCTAACCCTAACCCTGGAGCAGTACCCCGTACATACCTGTCTCTCCTCTTTACATACCCCCTAACCCTAACCCTGGAGCAGTACCCCGTAAATACCTGTCTCTCCTCTTTACATACCCCTAACCCTGGAGCAGTACCCCGTAAATACCTGTCTCTCCTCTTTACATACCCCTAACCCTAACCCTGGAGCAGTACCCCGTAAATACCTGTCTCACCTCTTTACATACCCCTAACCCTGGAGCAGTACCCCGTAAATACCTGTCTCTCCTCTTTACATACCCCTAACCCTAACCCTGGAGCAGTACCCCGTAAATACCTGTCTCTCCTCTTTACATACCCCTAACCCTAACCCTGGAGCAGTACCCCGTAAATACCTGTCTCTCCTCTTTACATACCCCTAACCCTAACCCTGGAGCAGTACCCCGTAAATACCTGTCTCTCCTCTTTACATACCCCTAACCCTAACCCTGGAGCAGTACCCCGTAAATATAAATATATACAGTGCATTCATAAAGTATTGAGACCCTTTCACTTTTTCCACATTTTGTTACGTTACAGCCTTATTCTAAAACCTACAAACAATACCCCATAATGACAAATCAAAAACAGGTTTGTAGACATTTTTTGCTAATGTATAAAAAATAAAAAATGGAAATATCACATTTATATAAGTATTCAGACCCTTTACTCAGCACTTTGTTGAAGCACCATTGTCAGTGATTACAACCTTTAGTATTTTTGGTATGATGCTACAAGCTTGGCTCACCTGTATTTGGGGAGTTTCTCCCATTCTTCTCTGCAGATCCTCTCAAGCTCTGTCAGGTTGGATGGGGAGCGTCGCTGCACAGCTATTTTCAGGTCTCTCCAGAGATGTTCGATCGGGTTCAAGTCCGGGCTCTAGCTGGGCCACTCAAGGACATTCAGAGACTTGTTCCGAAGCCACTCCTGTGTTGTCTTGGCTGTGTGCTTAGGGTTGTTGTCCTGTTGGAAGGTGAACCTTCGCCCCAGTCTTAGGTCCTGAACGCTCTGGAGCAGGTTTTCATCAAGGATCTCTCTGTACTTTGCTCCGTTCATCTTTGCCTCGGTCCTGACTAGTCTCCCAGTCCCTGCCGCTGAATAACATCTCCACAGCATGATGCTGCCACCACCATGCTTCACCGTAGGGATGGTGCCAGGTTTCCTCCAGATGTGACGCTTGGCATTCAGGCCAAATAGTTCAATATTGGTTTCATCAGACCAGAGAATCTTGTTTCTCATGGTCTGAGAGTCCTTTAGGTGCCTTTTGGCAAACTCCAAGCGAGCTGTCATGTGCCTTTTACTGAGGAGTGGCTTCCGTCTGGCCACTCTACCATAAAGGCCTGATTAGTGGAGTGCTGCACAGATGGTTTTCCTTCTGGAAGGTTCTCCCATCTCCATAGAGAAACTCTGGAGCTCTGTCAGAGTGACCATCGGGTTCTTGGTCACCTCCCTGACCAAGGCCCTTCTCCCCCGATTGCTCAGTTTGGCCGGGCGGCCAGCTCTAGGAAGAGTCTTGGTGGTTCCAAACTTCTTCCATTTAAGAATGATGGAGACCACTGTGTTCTTGGGGACCTTCGATGCTGCAGAAATGTTTTGGTACCCTTCCCCAGATCTGTGCCTCGACACAATCCTGTCTCTGAGCTCTACGGACAATTCCTTGGACCTCATGGCTTGGTTTTTGCTCTGACATGCACCGTCAACTGTGGGACCTTATATTCATGTCCAATCAATCTAATTTACCACAGGTGGACTCCAATCAAGTTGTAGAAACAGCTCAAGGATGATCAATGGAAACAGGATGCACCTGAGCTCAATTTCGAGTCTGATAGCAAAGGGTCTGAATATTTATGTAAATAAAGTTTTTTATTATTAATAAATGTGCATACATTTATAAAAACCTGTTTTTGCTTTGTCATTATGGGGTAATGTGTGTAGATAGATTAAATTATTGTTTTTCCTCATCAATTTTAGAATAAGGCTGTAACGTAACAACGTGGAAAAAGTCAAGGGGTCTGAATACTTTCCGAATGCACTGTAGATATTACTTTTTTACTTTGAGTCGAAGTATCAATATAATATCATCCAAAATAATATTGCGATATGTAACTGTTATCGCACCTGGCTGTCTGTCCGTCTGTCTGTCTCTCAAGCTGTCTGTCTGTCTGGTCTGACAATCTACCTCTGTCTCTTACATGTCTGTCTCCAACCTGTTTGTCTGTCTCTAACCTGTCTGTGTACCTGTCTGTCTGTATAACCTGTCTGTGTACCTGTTTGTCTGTATAACCTGTCTGTGTACCTGTCTGTCTGTCTAACCTGTCTGTGTACCTGTCTGTCTGTATAACCTGTTTGTCTGTCTAACCTGTCTGTGTACCTGTCCCTCAGGACTACCTGGACATCGTGGACACCCCTATGGACTTTGGGACGGTCAGGGGCATGCTCAGAGCAGGGAAGTACACCTCTCCTCTGGCGCTCTGCCAGGACGTCCGGCTCATCTTCAGCAACTCTAAAGCTTACACACCCAGCAAGAAGTCCCGGGTGAGACGCGTTAATACACTTACTATTCATATTTATAACACGTTAATACAGTTACTATTCATATTTATAACACGTTAATACAGTTACTATTCATATTTATAACACGTTAATACAGTTAGTATTCATATTTATAACACGTTAATACAGTTACTATTCATATTTATAACACGTTAATACAGTTACTATTCATATTTATAACACGTTAATACAGTTACTATTCATATTTATAACACGTTAATACAGTTAGTATTCATATTTATAACACGTTAATACAGTTAGTATTCATATTTATAACACGTTAATACAGTTACTATTCATATTTATAACACGTTAATACAGTTAGTATTCATATTTATAACACGTTAATACAGTTACTATTCATATTTATAACACGTATAATACAGTTACTATTCATATTTATAACACGTTAATACAGTTAGTATTCATATTTATAACACGTTAATACAGTTAGTATTCATATTTATAACACGTTAATACAGTTAGTATTCATATTTATAACACGTTAATACAGTTACTATTCATATTTATAACACGTTAATACAGTTACTATTCATATTTATAACACGTTAATACAGTTACTATTCATATTTATAACACGTTAATACAGTTACTATTCATATTTATAACGTTAATACAGTTAGTATTCATATTTATAACACGTTAATACAGTTACTATTCATATTTATAACACGTTAATACAGTTAGTATTCATATTTATAACACGTTAATACAGTTACTATTCATATTTATAACACGCTAATACAGTTAGTATTCATATTTATAACATCGTTAATACAGTTAGTATTCATATTTATAACACGTTAATACAGTTAGTATTCATATTTATAACACGTTAATACAGTTAGTATTCATATTTATAACACGTTAATACAGTTAGTATTCATATTTATAACACGTTAATACAGTTACTATTCATATTTATAACACGTTAATACAGTTAGTATTCATATTTATAACACGTTAATACAGTTACTATTCATATTTATAACACGTTAATACAGTTAGTATTCATATTTATAACACGTTAATACAGTTACTATTCATATTTATAACACGTTAATACAGTTAGTATTCATATTTATAACACGTTAATACAGTTAGTATTCATATTTATAACACGTTAATACAGTTAGTATTCATATTTATAACACGTTAATACAGTTAGTATTCATATTTATAACACGCTAATACAGTTAGTATTCATATTTATAACACGTTAATACAGTTAGTATTCATATTTATAACACGTTAATACAGTTAGTATTCATATTTATAACACGTTAATACAGTTAGTATTCATATTTATAACACGTTAATACAGTTAGTATTCATATTTATAACACGTTAATACAGTTACTATTCATATTTATAACACGTTAATACAGTTAGTATTCATATTTATAACACGTTAATACAGTTAGTATTCATATTTATAACACGTTAATACAGTTACTATTCATATTTATAACACGTTAATACAGTTAGTATTCATATTTATAACACGTTAATACAGTTACTATTCATATTTATAACACGTTAATACAGTTAGTATTCATATTTATAACACGTTAATACAGTTAGTATTCATATTTATAACACGTTAATACAGTTACTATTCATATTTATAACACGTTAATACAGTTACTATTCATATTTATAACACGTTAATACAGTTACTATTCATATTTATAACACGTTAATACAGTTAGTATTCATATTTATAACACGTTAATACAGTTAGTATTCATATTTATAACACGTTAATACAGTTACTATTCATATTTATAACACGTTAATACAGTTACTATTCATATTTATAACACGTTAATACAGTTAGTATTCATATTTATAACACGTTAATACAGTTAGTATTCATATTTATAACACGTTAATACAGTTAGTATTCATATTTATAACACGTTAATACAGTTACTATTCATGTTTATAACACGTTAATACAGTTACTATTCATATTTATAACACGTTAATACAGTTAGTATTCATATTTATAACACGTTAATACAGTTAGTATTCATATTTATAACACGTTAATACAGTTACTATTCATATTTATAACACGTTAATACAGTTACTATTCATATTTATAACACGTTAATACAGTTACTATTCATATTTATAACACGTTAATACAGTTAGTATTCATATTTATAACACGTTAATACAGTTACTATTCATATTTATAACACGTTAATACAGTTACTATTCATATTTATAACACGTTAATACAGTTAGTATTCATATTTATAACACGTTAATACAGTTACTATTCATGTTTATAACACGTTAATACAGTTACTATTCATGTTTATAACACGTTAATACAGTTACTATTCATATTTATAACACGTTAATACAGTTAGTATTCATATTTATAACACGTTAATACAGTTACTATTCATATTTATAACACGTTAATACAGTTAGTATTCATATTTATAACACGTTAATACAGTTAGTATTCATATTTATAACACGTTAATACAGTTAGTATTCATATTTATAACACGTTAATACAGTTAGTATTCATATTTATAACACGTTAATACAGTTACTATTCATATTTATAACACGTTAATACAGTTAGTATTCATATTTATAACACGTTAATACAGTTACTATTCATATTTATAACACGTTAATACAGTTAGTATTCATATTTATAACACGTTAATACAGTTAGTATTCATATTTATAACACGTTAATACAGTTAGTATTCATATTTATAACAGCATACAGTTAGTATTCATATTTATAACACGTTAATACAGTTAGTATTCATATTTATAATACTAAGTTAGTATTCATATTTATAACGTTAATACAGTTAGTATTCATATTTATAACACGTTAATACAGTTAGTATTCATATTTATAACACGTTAATACAGTTAGTATTCATATTTATAACACGTTAATACAGTTAGTATTCATATTTATAACACGTTAATACAGTTAGTATTCATATTTATAACACGTTAATACAGTTAGTATTCATATTTATAACACGTTAATACAGTTAGTATTCATATTTATAACACGTTAATACAGTTAGTATTCATATTTATAACACGTTAATACAGTTAGTATTCATATTTATAACACGTTAATACAGTTAGTATTCATATTTATAACACGTTAATACAGTTAGTATTCATATTTATAACACGTTAATACAGTTAGTATTCATATTTATAACAGAATTTATACACGTTAATACAGCTATTCATATTTATAACACGTTAATACAGTTACGTATTCATATTTATAACACGTTAATACAGTTAGTATTCATATTTATAACACGTTAATACAGTTAGTATTCATATTTATAACACGTTAATACAGTTAGTATTCATATTTATAACACGTTAATACAGTTACTATTCATATTTATAACACGTTAATACAGTTACTATTCATATTTATAACACGTTAATACAGTTAGTATTCATATTTATAACACGTTAATACAGTTAGTATTCATATTTATAACACGTTAATACAGTTAGTATTCATATTTATAACACGTTAATACAGTTACTATTCATATTTATAACACGTTAATACAGTTACTATTCATATTTATAACACGTTAATACAGTTAGTATTCATATTTATAACACGTTAATACAGTTAGTATTCATATTTATAACACGTTAATACAGTTACTATTCATATTTATAACACGTTAATACAGTTACTATTCATATTTATAACACGTTAATACAGTTACTATTCATATTTATAACACGTTAATACAGTTAGTATTCATATTTATAACACGTTAATACAGTTACTATTCATATTTATAACACGTTAATACAGTTAGTATTCATATTTATAACACGTTAATACAGTTACTATTCATATTTATAACACGTTAATACAGTTAGTATTCATATTTATAAATACGTTAATACAGTTAGTATTCATATTTATAACACGTTAATACAGTTAGTATTCATATTTATAACACGTTAATACAGTTAGTATTCATATTTATAACACGTTAATACAGTTAGTATTCATATTTATAACACGTTAATACAGTTAGTATTCATATTTATAACACGTTAATACAGTTAGTATTCATATTTATAAACACGTTAATACAGTTAGTATTCATATTTATAACACGTTAATACAGTTAGTATTCATATTTATAACACGTTAATACAGTTAGTATTCATATTTATAACACGTTAATACAGTTAGTATTCATATTTATAACACGTTAATACAGTTAGTATTCATATTTATAACACGTTAATACAGTTAGTATTCATATTTATAACACGTTAATACAGTTAGTATTCATATTTATAACACGTTAATACAGTTAGTATTCATATTTATAACACGTTAATACAGTTAGTATTCATATTTATAACACGTTAATACAGTTAGTATTCATATTTATAACACGTTAATGCAGTTAGTATTCATATTTATAACACGTTAATACAGTTACTATTCATATTTATAACAGTTAGTATTCATTTATAACACGTTAATACAGTTAGTATTCATATTTATAACTACGTTAATACAGTTACTATTCATATTTATAACACGTTAATACAGTTAGCTATTCATGTTTATAACACGTTAATACAGTTACTATTCATATTTATAACACGTTAATACAGTTACTATTCATATTTATAACACGTTAATACAGTTACTATTCATATTTATAACACGTTAATACAGTTACTATTCATATTTATAACACGTTAATACAGTTACTATTCATATTTATAACACGTTAATACAGTTACTATTCATATTTATAACACGTTAATACAGTTAGTATTCATATTTATAACACGTTAATACAGTTACTATTCATATTTATAACACGTTAATACAGTTAGTATTCATATTTATAACACGTTAATACAGTTACTATTCATATTTATAACACGTTAATACAGTTACTATTCATATTTATAACACGTTAATACAGTTACTATTCATATTTATAACACGTTAATACAGTTACTATTCATATTTATAACACGTTAATACAGTTACTATTCATATTTATAACACGTTAATACAGTTAGTATTCATATTTATAACACGTTAATACAGTTACTATTCATATTTATAACACGTTAATACAGTTAGTATTCATATTTATAACACGTTAATACAGTTACTATTCATATTTATAACACGTTAATACAGTTAGTATTCATATTTATAACACGTTAATACAGTTACTATTCATATTTATAACACGTTAATACAGTTAGTATTCATATTTATAACACGTTAATACAGTTAGTATTCATATTTATAACACGTTAATACAGTTACTATTCATATTTATAACACGTTAATACAGTTACTATTCATATTTATAACACGTTAATACAGTTAGTATTCATATTTATAACACGTTAATACAGTTAGTATTCATATTTATAACACGTTAATACAGTTAGTATTCATATTTATAACACGTTAATACAGTTAGTATTCATATTTATAACACGTTAATACAGTTACTATTCATATTTATAACACGTTAATACAGTTAGTATTCATATTTATAACACATTAATACAGTTACTATTCATATTTATAACACGTTAATACAGTTAGTATTCATATTTATAACACGTTAATACAGTTAGTATTCATATTTATAACACGTTAATACAGTTAGTATTCATATTTATAACACGTTAATACAGTTAGTATTCATATTTATAACACGTTAATACAGTTACTATTCATATTTATAACACGTTAATACAGTTAGTATTCATATTTATAACACGTTAATACAGTTACTATTCATATTTATAACACGTTAATACAGTTAGTATTCATATTTATAACACGTTAATACAGTTACTATTCATATTTATAACACGTTAATACAGTTAGTATTCATATTTATAACACGTTAATACAGTTACTATTCATATTTATAACACGTTAATACAGTTAGTATTCATATTTATAACACGTTAATACAGTTAGTATTCATATTTATAACACGTTAATACAGTTACTATTCATATTTATAACACGTTAATACAGTTAGTATTCATATTTATAACACGTTAATACAGTTAGTATTCATATTTATAACACGTTAATACAGTTAGTATTCATATTTATAACACGTTAATACAGTTACTATTCATATTTATAACACGTTAATACAGTTACTATTCATATTTATAACACGTTAATACAGTTAGTATTCATATTTATAACACGTTAATACAGTTACTATTCATATTTATAACACGTTAATACAGTTAGTATTCATATTTATAACACGTTAATACAGTTACTATTCATATTTATAACACGTTAATACAGTTGGTATTCATATTTATAACACGTTAATACAGTTACTATTCATATTTATAACACGTTAATACAGTTACTATTCATATTTATAACACGTTAATACAGTTACTATTCATATTTATATAACGTTAATACAGTTACTATTCATATTTATAACACGTTAATACAGTTAGTATTCATATTTATAACACGTTAATACAGTTAGTATTCATATTTATAACACGTTAATACAGTTACTATTCATATTTATAACACGTTAATACAGTTAGTATTCATATTTATAACACGTTAATACAGTTAGTATTCATATTTATAACATCGTTAATACAGTTACTATTCATATTTATAACACGTTAATACAGTTAGTATTCATATTTATAACACGTTAATACAGTTACTATTCATATTTATAACACGTTAATACAGTTAGTATTCATATTTATAACACGTTAATACAGTTAGTATTCATATTTATAACACGTTAATACAGTTACTATTCATATTTATAACACGTTAATACAGATACTATTAATATTTATAACACGTTAATACAGTTAGTATTCATATTTATAACACGTTAATACACTTACTATTCATATTTATAACACGTTAATACAGTTACTATTCATTTATAACACGTTAATACACTCCTGTTCACGTTTGTACCGTGTTAAAACACTCCTGCAAATGATAATAGCATGTATATATACTCCTATTAATGATTAAGACATTGATACTATCCTTGTCATGTTCATAACAAGTTCATTCTCTCCCATTCCTTTTTAGATCTACAGTATGAGTCTCCGTCTAATTCTCTCCCATTCCTTTCTAGATCTACAGTATGAGTCTCCGTCTAATTCTCTCCCATTCCTTTCTAGATCTACAGTATGAGTCTCCGTCTAATTTCTCTCCCATTCCTTTCTAGATCTACAGTATGAGTCTCCGTTCTAATTCTCTCCCATTCCTTTTAGATCTACAGTATGAGTCTCCGTCTAATTCTCTCCCATTCCTTTCTAGATCTACAGTATGAGTCTCCGTCTAATTCTCTCCCATTCCTTTCTAGATCTACAGTATGAGTCTCCGTCTAATTCTCTCCCATTCCTTTCTAGATCTACAGTATGAGTCTCCGTCTAATTCTCTCCCATTCCTTTCTAGATCTACAGTATGAGTCTCCGTCTAATTCTCTCCCATTCCTTTCTAGATCTACAGTATGAGTCTCCGTCTAATTCTCTCCCATTCCTTTCTAGATCTACAGTATGAGTCTCCGTCTAATTCTCTCCCATTCCTTTCTAGATCTACAGTATGAGTCTCCCGTCTAATTCTCTCCCATTCCTTTCTAGATCTACAGTATGAGTCTCCGTCTAATTCTCTCCCATTCCTTTCTAGATCTACAGTATGAGTCTCCGTCTAATTCTCTTCCCATTCCTTTCTAGATCTACAGTATGAGTCTCCGTCTAATTCTCTCCCATTCCTTTCTAGATCTACAGTATGAGTCTCCGTCTAATTCTCTCCCATTCCTTTCTAGATCTACAGTATGAGTCTCCGTCTAATTCTCTCCCATTCCTTTCTAGATCTACAGTATGAGTCTCCGTCTAATTCTCTCCCATTCCTTTCTAGATCTACAGTATGAGTCTCCGTCTAATTCTCTCCCATTCCTTTCTAGATCTACAGTATGAGTCTCCGTCTAATTCTCTCCCATTCCTTTCTAGATCTACAGTATGAGTCTCCGTCTAATTCTCTCCCATTCCTTTCTAGATCTACAGTATGAGTCTCCGTCTAATTCTCTCCCATTCCTTTCTAGATCTACAGTATGAGTCTCTGTCTAATTCTCTCCCATTCCTTTCTAGATCTACAGTATGAGTCTCCGTCTAATTCTCTCCCATTCCTTTCTAGATCTACAGTATGAGTCTCCGTCTAATTCTCTCCCATTCCTTTCTAGATCTACAGTATGAGTCTCCGTCTAATTCTCTCCCCATTCCTTTCTAGATCTACAGTATGAGTCTCCGTCTCAATTCTCTCCCATTCCTTTCTAGATCTACAGTATGAGTCTCCGTCTAATTCTCTCCCCATTCCTTTCTAGATCTACAGTATGAGTCTCCGTTCTAATTCTCTCCCATTCCTTTCTAGATCTACAGTATGAGTCTCCGTCTAATTCTCTCCCATTCCTTTCTAGATCTACAGTATGAGTCTCCGTCTAATTCTCTCCCATTCCTTTCTAGATCTACAGTATGAGTCTCCGTCTGTCTGCATTGTTTGAGGAACACGTCAGCTCCATCCTGGCTGACTACAAGGCCGTCCACGGACAGACGGACACAAAGACCAGACATAGAGCAGACAGACAGACGGACAGACAGACCAGACATAGAGCAGACAGACAGACGGACAGACAGACCAGACGTGTGGCAGACAGACAGACGGACAGACAGACCAGACGTGTGGCGGACAGACAGACCAGACATAGAGCAGACAGACAGACGGACAGACAGACCAGACGTGTGGCGGACAGACAGATTGACAGACAGACACGACAAGCTATGAAGAGGAGGAGGAGTGACTCTCCCTCCAGCAGCACAGCCTCAAGGTACCTGATTGGTTAACCTGACCTAGCATCAGTGTTAGAGCCTTGTGATTGGTTAACCTGACCTAGCATCAGAGTGTTAGAGCCTTGTGATTGGTTAACCTGACCTAGCATCAGAGTGTTAGAGCCTTGTGATTGGTTAACCTGACCTAGCATCAGAGTGTTAGAGCCTTGTGATTGGTTAACCTGACCTAGCATCAGAGTGTTAGAGCCTTGTGATTGGTTAACCTGACCTAGCATCAGAGTGTTAGAGCCTTGTGATTGGTCTTTGTGGTCTTAACGTTCTATCTCCCCCCTTTAGCCCAGAGAGGAAGAGGCGTGTGTCATCGAGGGGGGTATCCAGACCAGATTCCTTGGCCCCACCCACAGCGCCAGCTGCAGCCCCACAGCGCCCCCCCTCCCTGAGACAGAACCTCCCCCTCCGACAGCCCCTCCCCCTCCTCAACGGGAAGGCGGAACCACAGACCTCCGGACGAACACGCAGCGCCAGGACACACACACACAGCACTGCAGGTGAGGAGTACACACACACACACACACACTCACACACACACACACACACACACACACAGCCACACACACATACAGACACACCCCCTCACCCTCTACAACATACAGCACTGCAGGTAAGGAGTACACATACTACTGATTGGTTGATTGAACTCCCATTCTCTCTCTCTCTCCATCTCCCCAGCCTCCCCCCGTAACCCCTCCCCCCAGGCTACGGTCCACCTGAATGGCCACAGTAGTCAGGTGACAGTGGGCGGGTCTACAGGTCGGAGGGGACGGAGACCCAGAGCAGTGACCCCTGAACCCAGTCCTAGCCCCGCCCCCAAGGGTCGCCCTCCCGGCAGGAAGAGAGGCAGGAAGTCCAAACAGGAACTAGAGGCCATGAGGAGGAGGGGCCTCCGGCAAAGCTCCACCCCCGAGGACAAGCTCAACCAATCCACAGGTGACGAGGGCGGGACTTCCTCCGCCCAGGGAGCGGCCGTGCTGTCGGGGGTCGGACTTCCAGGAACGCCACAGCGCCGCGGAAGGCCAAGACTGATCAGGACAGAGGAAGCCCCTCCCCCTTCAAGCCCTGACCCTTCCCCTTTGAGGAGGAGCAGCCGGCGAATCAACGACGAGATGACTCCCCCTGCCCAGTCTCTGCACCAATCACAGCACGTGAAGGTATCGCCACAGGACGAGACCGACGAAGAAGAAGAGGAGGCGGAACAGGAAGGGGAGGGGTCAGCGGGGTCGATGCGTACGCGTAACCGGGGACGACGGACGGCGTGCTACACGGAGGAGGACTCCGAGGAGGAGGAGCAGAGACAACTCCTGGTTGAAGACTCCTCCCTCACCTTTGGCACTTCCTCCAAGGGGCGTGTCCGCAAGCTCACAGACAAGGCCAAGGCCAACCTCATCGGCTGGTAACCATGACAACCAGCCACACCACCATTATTATCGGATGGTTACCACGACAAACACACCCTGGTAACCATGACAACCATGCATTTACTTTGGGCTGGTAACCAAGACAGCTACACAGTCGTTACTATGGGCTAGTAACCAAGACAACCCCCCCACTTCCAGACCAGAGGAGAAGGTTTGTCCGACTACGCCATGCAGCTGTGAGCTCATTGGTTGTAGGGCAGGGTGTGAGTGACGTATCCCCGTCCCTGTGTGTCCATACTCACCCTCCACTAACATAGACCAGCCTGAAGCTCCTCTCCCACAAACACCTACTCTCCTGTGGGGTTTGACTTTGGCCCGTCTCCTGAACACACAACCACATGACCATGGACACACATACACACGCTGTGAGTGTGGTCAACAGGACCGTAGACTGAGTGTGCTCTCTGACCGTCTCTCCGACCGTCTCTCTGACCGTCTCTCCGACTGTTCTCTCCGACCGTCTCTCCGACTGTTCTCTCTGACCGTCTCTCTGACCGTCTCTCTGACCGTTCTCTCCGACCGTCTCTCTGACCGTTCTCTCCGACCGTCTCTCTGACCGTCTCTCCGACTGTTCTCTCTGACCGTCTCTCTGACCGTCTCTCTGACCGTTCTCTCCGACCGTCTCTCTGACCGTTCTCTCTGACCGTCTCTCTGACCGTCTCTCCGACTGTTCTCTCTGACCGTCTCTCTGACCGTTCTCTCCGACCGTCTCTCCGACTGTTCTCTCTGACCGTCTCTCTGACCGTCTCTCTGACCGTCTCTCTGACCGTCTCTCCGACCATCTCTCCGACCGTCTCTCCGACCATCTCTCCGACCATCTCTCCGACCGTCTCTCTGACCGTCTCTCTGACGTCTCTCTGACGTCTCTCCGACCGTTCTCTCCGACCATCTCTCCGACCATCTCTCCGACCGTCTCTCCGACCGTCTCTCTGACCGTCTCTCTGACCGTTCTCTCCGACCGTCTCTCCGACCGTCTCTCTGACCGTTCTCTCTGACCGTCTCTCTCCTCTAAACACTCCTCCTGGTTTTGTAGAGGTTATATTTGACCACTGGTCTGTCTCTTAACTTTGATGTGTGTGCTGCAACACCAAATGGGTAGGGAGTGTGTATCCTGGGTCCTATCCAGAGAGAGAGTTGTCTGTATGAAAGACAGTCCTCATCATTAGCAATACCTGGTGCCTTTCTGTGGGGTTTACCTGTGTGTGTGTGTGTGTGTGTGTGTGTGTGTGTGTGTGTGTGTGTGTGTTTGTGTAGTTTAGTGTACAACCAGTGGCATCATACAGTTTGATGGAAGTTGATATCAGAGTGTATTCTTGATAACTGTCATCTATCTCCATTACAGGCCAGATATTGTTGTTCAGCTGAAGGTACAGAGGTTGTTAGCCTGGTCTCGGATTGGTTTGTGCTATCACGTCAACTCCTTGGCATGACTGAGAGGCAAGGAGTGGCATGATGGCACAAACAGACTGGTACCCAGGCTATGTTAGTGTCTTTAACCCTGTTGTCCAGTTAGGAGGGGGGGTTAGTCACCTTGTATCATTTGAATGAAACCTATTAAATGTTGATATTTCAAATGTCTGTTTCTAAGGTGACCACATGCAGTCCTGCCTAAGCCTGTGGCGGTCATGCAATTTTGTCCACCGGTTATTGTCATGCCAAAAGACTGCCGGTCTCATGATAATTAACATAAATACTTTTAGCATCTCCAGGCCTCCAATCACACAAGCCGCTGATGCTGACCTTTGGAACATCTACATTTAAACTAAAGTCTAATAAATCAATGTAATATACACCATCACAATAAATCCATTATTTATTTTAGTCAGGTCTAAAGAAACATTATGATATGGAGAAAATGTATTTCAGAAGAACAGAATATGAGTTGTCCTACTGTGTGTTATCTGGCTATGCTCCATGCCACAGGCCTACTGTATGTTATCTGGCTGTGCTCCACGCCATAGGCTGGAGGCTAGTTCATTTAGCTGACAATATACGCTTATAAGTCCCGTGCCATTATTTTGTTTTATTTTATATGATTTTACAGTAAGAAGAATATAATTTAACTTAGCTGAATAAAATGCAAAGGTTATTTTTCCCATTATGGAGCGAGTGTGCTAATGACGTGGCTATGTTGAGCGTAAAAGTGATAATTTGAAACAGGTCCTGAACTGTACGATCGATTTAGAGTTATTTGGCAACTTTAGTTTTGAATGATACAAACCTTAGGATGTCTTAGAAATCAGAACCCATATGGGCTGCATGATGCGATTACAGGCTGTTGATTTGAGAAAGTCTGTTCCTTGCCTCCGGCTGCACAGCTGTTCTCTCAGCAAGTGAGAACATCAGACTATTCTCAATTTAATCTTGTCTTTACTAATATGTCAAATTAGTTTTGATTTAGAGTGGCCCAGGAACAGGGGAGAAAGACCAAACATCTGTATGTAGTGGAATAGCGAATGGAGGCCGAGCGCTTTCCCACCGGTCCGTTTTGTAGGCTGCTTCGGTTTTATAGCGGAGCATGTGCTTAATATGAGCAGGCGAGAAATTTCGCAAGGGAACATATTTCACTGAACTGTTGACAGCCCGTCTGTCTGCGCGCTGGAGGAAGGAATAAAGGACCGAGAGGAGGAGATGGAAATACACGGTGATGAGATGGTGGACTCCTACCCACCATGCATGCTCCTGCACGTTCACACACCTGACCAAACCGGATCCAAACTAGATGGAACCGGATCAAACCAGATTTAAATGGACTGAAGCGAACTGGAGACTGATCCTAGATTTTGTGTTTGTTCTGATTGTGCCTTGGATACTCTCTCTCTCTCCTGGATACCCTCTCTCTCTCTCCTGGATACACTCTCTCTCTCCTGGATACTCTCTCTCTCTCCTGGATACCCTCTCTCTCTCCTGGATACCCTCTCTCTCTCTCTCCTGGATACCCTCTTTCTCTCCTGGATACTCTCTCTCTCTCCTGGATACCCTCTCTCTCTCCTGGATACCTCTCTCTCTCTCCTGGATACCCTCTTTCTCTCCTGGATACTCTCTCTCTCTCCTGGATACACTCTCTCTCTCTCCTGGATACACTCTCTCTCTCCTGGATACTCTCTCTCTCTCCTGGATACCCTCTCTCTCTCCTGGATACCCTCTTTCTCTCCTGGATACTCTCTCTCTCTCCTGGATACCCTCTCTCTCTCTCCTGGATACCCTCTCTCTCTCCTGGATACCCTCTCTCTCTCTCCTGGATACCCTCTCTCTCTCTCCTGGATACCCTCTTTCTCTCCTGGATACTCTCTCTCTCTCCTGGATACCCTCTCTCTCTCCTGGATACCCTCTCTCTCTCTCCTGGATACCCTCTCTCTCTCTCCTGGATACCCTCTCTCTCTCTCTCTCTCCTGGATACTCTCTCTCTCTCCTGGATACCCTCTCTCTCTCTCTCTCTCTCTCTCTCCTGGATACCCTCTCTCTCTCTCTCTCTCTCTCTCTCCTGGAAACTCTCTCTCCTGCATACTTTCTCTGTCTCCTGGATACTCTCTCTCTCTCCTGAATACTGTCGAAAACAAACAGCAGATCTGGGACAAGGTAGCACGTCCGGTGAACAGGTCAGGGTTCCATAGCCGCAGGCAGAACAGTTGAAACTGGAGCAGCAGCACGACCAGGTGGACTGGGGACAGCCAGGGGACATCAGGCCAGGTAGTCCTGAGGCATAGTCCTGGGGCTCAGGTCCTCTGGGAGGGGAGGGAGAGAGGACCAGGTGGACTGGGGACAGCCAGGAGTCATCAGGCCAGGTAGTCCTGAGGCATGGTCCTAGGGCTCAGGTCCTCTGGGAGGGGAGGGGGAGAGGACCAGGTGGACTGGGGACAGCCAGGAGTCATCAGGCCAGGTAGTCCTGAGGCATGGTCCTAGGGCTCAGGTCCTCTGGGAGGGGAGGGGGAGAGGACCAGGTGGACTGGTGACAGCCAGGAGTCATCAGGCCAAGTAGTCCTGAGGCATGATCCTAGGGCTCAGGTCCTCCGGGAGGGAAGGGAGAGAGGGAGAGTGAGATAATTAGAGGGTCGGAGGACACTGTCTGCTGGTTGGTGGGCTGGTAGGAGCCCTGTCTGTCTGCTGGTTGGTGGGCTGGGAGGAGCCCTGTCTGCTGGTTGGTGGGCTGGGAGGAGCCCTGTCTGTCTGCTGGTTGGCTGGTTGGTGGGCTGGGAGGAGCCCTGTCTGTCTGCTGGTTGGTGGGCTGGGAGGAGCCCTGTCTGTCTGCTGGTTGGTGGGCTGGGAGGAGCCCTGTCTGCTGGTTGGTGGGCTGGGAGGAGCCCTGTCTGCTGGTTGGTGGGCTGGGAGGAGCCCTGTCTGCTGGTTGGTGGGCTGGGAGGAGCCCTGTCTGTCTGTCTGCTGGTTGGTGGGCTGGGAGGAGCCCTGTCTGCTGGTTGGTGGGCTGGGAGGAGCCCTGTCTGCTGGTTGGTGGGCTGGGAGGAGCCCTGTCTGTCTGCTGGTTGGTGGGCTGGGAGGAGCCCTGTCTGCTGGTTGGTGGGCTGGGAGGAGCCCTGTCTGTCTGTCTGCTGGTTGGTGGGCTGGGAGGAGCCCTGTCTGCTGGTTGGTGGGCTGGGAGGAGCCCTGTCTGTCTGCTGGTTGGTGGGCTGGGAGGAGCCCTGTCTGTCTGTCTGCTGGTTGGTGGGCTGGGAGGAGCCCTGTCTGCTGGTTGGTGGGCTGGGAGGAGCCCTGTCTGTCTGCTGGTTGGTGGGCTGGGAGGAGCCCTGTCTGTCTGTCTGCTGGTTGGTGGGCTGGGAGGAGCCCTGTCTGTCTGTCTGCTGGTTGGTGGGCTGGGAGGAGCCCTGTCTGCTGGTTGGTGGGCTGGGAGGAGCCCTGTCTGCTGGTTGGTGGGCTGGGAGGAGCCCTGTCTGCTGGTTGGTGGGCTGGGAGGAGCCCTGTCTGCTGGTTGGTGGGCTGGGAGGAGCCCTGTCTGCTGGTTGGTGGGCTGGGAGGAACCCTGTCTGCTGGTTGGTGGGCTGGGAGGAGCCCTGTCTGCTGGTTGGTGGGCTGGGAGGAGCCCTGTCTGTCTGCTGGTTGGTGGGCTGGGAGGAGCCCTGTCTGTCTGCTGGTTGGTGGGCTGGGAGGAGCCCTGTCTGTCTGCTGGTTGGTGGGCTGGGAGGAGCCCTGTCTGCTGGTTGGCTGGTTGGTGGGCTGGGAGGAGCCCTGTCTGTCTGCTGGTTGGTGGGCTGGGAGGAGCCCTGTCTGCTGGTTGGTGGGCTGGGAGGAGCCCTGTCTGTCTGCTGGTTGGTGGGCTGGGAGGAGCCCTGTCTGCTGGTTGGTGGGCTGGGAGGAGCCCTGTGTCTGCTGGTTGGTGGGCTGGTAGGAGCCCTGTCTGCTGGTTGGTGGGCTGGGAGGAGCCCTGTCTGTTTGCTGGTTGGTGGGCTGGGAGGAGCCCTGTGTCTGCTGGTTGGTGGGCTGGTAGGAGCCCTGTCTGCTGGTTGGT
>NW_025533499.1:1085000-1101457 GCF_020615455.1 Coregonus clupeaformis
GAAAGGATTCACACCCCTTGACTTTTACCACATTTTGTTGTGTTACAGCCTGAATTTAAAATGGATTACATTTAAGATTTTGTGTCACTGATCTACACATACCTCATAATGTCAAAGTGGAATTTTGTTTTTAGAAATGTTTACTAAAATGAAATGTCTTGAGTCGATGAGTATTCAAACCCTTTGTTATCTCAAGCCTAAATAAGTTCAGGAGTAAGAATGTGCTTAACAAGTCACATAATAAGTTGCATGGACTCACTCTGTGATTTTTGAATGGCTACCTAATCTCTGTACCTCACACAAACAATTATCTGTAAGGTCCCTCAGTCGAGGGATTCAAAGACCAGGGAGGTTTTTCCAAACCGATTACTAGATGTGTAAAAAAATATTTAAAAAAAGCAGACATTGAATATCCCTTTGAGCATGGTGAAGTTATTAATTACACTTTGGATGGTGTATCAATACACCCAGTCACTACAAAGATACAGGCGTCCTTCCTAACTCAGTTGCCGGAGAGGAAGGAAACCGCTCAGGGATTTCACCATGAGGCCAATGGTGACTTTAAAACTGTTACAGAGTTTAATGGCTGTGATAGGAGAAAACTGAGGATGGATCCACAACATTGTAGTTACTCCACAATACTAACCTAATTGACAGAGTGAAAAGAAGGAAGCCCATAGAGGATAACAAATATTCCAAAACATGCATCCTGTTTGCAACGAGGCACTTAGGTAATATTGCAAACAATTGTGGAAAGAAATGAATATAAAGTGATGTGTTGGATTTTCCACCAACACAACACATCACTGAGTACCACTCTTCATATTTTCCAGCATGGTGGTGGGTGCATCATGTTATGGGTATGCTTGTCATCTGCAAGGACAATGGAGTGTTTTAGGATAAAAAGAAACGGAATACAGCTAAGCACAGGCAAAATCCTAGAGGAAAACCTGGTTCAATCTGCTTTCCACCAGACACTGGGAGACAAATTCACCTTTCAGCAGGACAATAACCTAAAACACAAGGCCAAATATATACTGGAGTTGCTTACCAAGAAGACATTGAATGTTCCTGAATGAAAATCTATGTCAAGACTTGGACATGACTGTCTAAGAATGACCAACTACCAACTTGACAGAACTTGAATAATTAAAAAAAGTATATTGGGCAAATATTGAACAATTTAGGTGTGCAAAGGACTTACAGACTTACCCAAAAGGACTCACAGCTGTAATGGCTGCCAAATATGTTTCTAACATGACTCGGGGTTGAATACTTATCTAATCAATCATTTTTCATTAATTAGTAATAAATGTTAGAATTGTTCTACCTCTTTGACATGACATGAGTATTTTGTATAGATTGTTTTAATCCCACTTTGTAACAGAAAAGGTCAAGGAGTGTGAATACTTTCTGAAGGCCAAGGAGTGTGAATACTTTCTGAAGGTCAAGGAGTGTGAATACTTTCTGAAGGTCAAGGAGTGTGAATACTTTCTGAAGGTCAAGGAGTGTGAATACTTTCTGAAGGTCAAGGAGTGTGAATACTTTCTGAAGGTCAAGGAGTGTGAATACTTTCTGAAGGTCAAGGAGTGTGAATACTTTCTGAAGGTCAAGGAGTGTGAATACTTTCTGAATGTTATTTACTGATGTGTGACAGCTGTAGTACCTGATGTGTGTACCGTGTCACAGTTGACCTCTGGGGTCTGCAGGGGGTCAGGGATGAGAGGTCACCGTGGGGGGTTCCTTACTTCTACCCGCCTACACGGGGACAGACGGGGACTTGTCTTTGTTAGTTTGTATACTTTTATATAAAAAGAAGAGTTAATGAAAAAAAACTAAAACCTGAATGTTCATGTGTCTGTTAGTTACCGTAACGATTATGATGATGATGATATTTTAAGGAAATAAACTGTTGCGTTTTCAGAACTCTGGCTTTTCTTGCTCAACTAAATGTCTACCAGATTCAACCACTGTGGTTTTAGTTTGTGTGGTTGTCTGAAATGGCACCATATTCTTCTCCTGGTCTAATGTATTTTTTTATTTTAATTCATTTAGCAGACGCTCTTATCCAGAGCGACTTACAGGAGCAATTAGGGTTAAGTGCCTTGCTCAAGGGCACATCGACAGATTTTTCACCTAGTCGGCTCGGGGATTAGAACCAGCGACCTTTCGGTTACTGGCACAACGCTCTTAACCACTAAGCTACCTGTCGCCAATGTAGTGCCCTACAGGAGTAGGGTACCGTCTGAGATTGGCCCACAGTGTAGTGTTATTCACTCCTGGTCCTGATACAGGCTTCAGTTCCAGCCCCGTACTAACACACTATTCAACTGAACAACCAGTCATCAATACCTTGATTAGCTGAATCAGGTGTGTGTTAGTGTTGGGCTGTAAGTAAACCCTGCACCCCCTGTATCTCTCCAGGACCAGCACCAGGTGACTCCAGCTCTTCTGATTCCACAGCAGTGTGTTCATGTCTCAACCGGAGTGGGCACATCCTCGAGCGGTATCCGTTTCATTTCTGACCGGCACGCGCACCTGGAGATTTACATTTGACAAAATTGCCAAACCTGGTCGGGCGTCTAATCACTGCAGCCCACGAAATACTGGCGTGCCGCTCGTGCTTCGCCACATCTAAAAATGTCCAGGTACGTCTCGGACCGAGAATGTATTTATGTAAATAGAGCTACCAGGGAGCTGTCTCTCATGGCCGGTTCCTCACACCACACCACCACCTGTCAACTCTCTCTAGTCACCTTCCTCACACCACAACACCACCTGTCAACTCTCTCTAGTCACCTTCCTCACACCGCACCACCACCTGTCAACTCTATAGTCACCTTCCTCACACCACAACACCACCTGTCAACTCTCTCTAGTCACCTTCCTCACACCACAACACCACCTGTCAACTCTCTCTAGTCACCTTCCTCACACCACACCACCACCTGTCAACTCTCTCTAGTCACCTTCCTCACACCACAACACCACCTGTCAACTCTCTCTAGTCACCTTCCTCACACCACAACACCACCTGTCAACTCTCTCTAGTCACCTTCCCTCACACTACAACACCACCTGTCAACTCTCTCTAGTCACCTTCCTCACACCACACCACCACCTGTCAACTCTCTCTAGTCACCTTCCTCACACCACAACACCACCTGTCAACTCTCTCTAGTCACCTTCCTCACACCGCAACACCACCTGTCAACTCTCTCTAGTCACCTTCCTCACACCGCACCACCACCTGTCAACTCTATAGTCACCTTCTCCTCACACCGCAACACCACCTGTCAACTCTATAGTCACCTTCCCTCACACTACACCACCACCTGTCAATCTCTCTATAGTCATTCCTCACACTACAACACCACCTGTCAACTCTATAGTCACCTTCCTCACACCGCAACACCACCTGTCAACTCTATAGTCACCTTCCTCACACCGCAACACCACCTGTCAACTCTCTAGTCACCTTCCTCACACCACAACACCACCTGTCAACTCTATAGTCACCTTCCTCACACCGCAACACCACCTGTCAACTCTATAGTCACCTTCCTCACACCGCAACACCACCTGTCAACTCTCTAGTCACCTTCCTCACACACAACACCACTCTGTCAACTCTATAGTCACCTTCTCTCACACTACACCACTCACCTGTCAACTCTCTAGTCACCTTTCCTCACACGACAACACCACCTGTCAACTCTCTAGTCACCTTCCCTCACATACAACACCACTTGTCAACTCTCTAGTCACCTTTCCTCACACCACAACACCACCTGTCAACTCTCTAGTCACCTTCCTCTCACACCACACCACCACCTGTCAACTCTCTAGTCACCTTCCTCACATCCACAACACCACCTGTCAACTCTCTCTAGTCACCTTCCTCACACCGCAACACCACCTGTCAACTCTCTATAGTCACCTTCCTCACACTGCACACCACCCTGTCAACTCTCTCTAGTCACCTTCCTCACACTCAACACTACCTGTCAACTCTCTAGTCACCTTCCTCACACCACAACACCACCTGTCAACTCTCTAGTCACCTTCCTCACACCGCAACACCACCTGTCAACCTCTATAGTCACCTTCCCTCACACGGCAACTACCACCTGTCAACTCTCTAGTCACCTTCCTCACACCACAACACCACCTGTCAACTCTCTAGTCACCTTCCTCACACCACAACACCACTCCTGTCAACTCTTTCTAGTCACCTTCCTCTACACGACACCACCACCTGTCAACTCTCTAGTCACCTTCCTCACATCACAACACCACCTGTCAACTCTCTAGTCACCTTCCTCACACCACAACACCACCTGTCAACTCTCTAGTCACCTTCCTCACACCACACCACCACCTGTCAACTCTCTAGTCACCTTCCTCACATCACAACACCACCTGTCAACTCTCTAGTCACCTTCCTCACACCACAACACCACCTGTCAACTCTCTCTAGTCACCTTCTCACATCACAACACCACCTGTCAACTCTCTAGTCACCTTCTCACACCACAACACCACCTGTCAACTCTCTCTAGTCACCTTCCTCACACCACACCACCTGTCAACTCTCTCAGTCACCTTCCTCACACCACAACACCACCTGTCAACTCTCTAGTCACCTTCCTCACACCACAACACCACCTGTCAACTCTCTAGTCACCTTCCTCACACCACAACACCACCTGTCAACTCTCTAGTCACCTTCCTCACACCACAACACCACCTGTCCAACTCTCTAGTCACCTTCCTACACCACAACACCACCTGTCAACTCTCTAGTCTACCTTCCTCAAACCGAAACACCACCCTGTCAACTCTCTAGTCACCTTCCTCACATCACAACACCACCTGTCAACTCTCTAGTCACCTTCCTCACACCACAACACCACCTGTCAACTCTATAGGCACCTTCCTCACACCACAACACCACCTGTCAACTCTCTCTAGTCACCTTCCTCACACCACACCACCACCTGTCAACTCTCTCTAGTCACCTTCCTCACACCACAACACCACCTGTCAACTCTCTAGTCACCTTCCTCACACCACACACACCACCTGTCAACTCTCTAGTCACCTTCCTCACACACCTGTCAACTCTCTAGTCACCTTCCTCACACCACAACACCACCTGTCAACTCTCTAGTCACCTTCCTCACACCACAACACCACCTGTCAACTCTATAGTCACCTTCCTCACACGACAACACCACCTGTCAACTCTCTAGTCACCTTCCTCACATCACAACACCACCTGTCAACTCTCTAGTCACCTTCCTCACACCACAACACCACCTGTCAACCTCTCTAGTCACCTTCCTCACACCCACACCACCACCTGTCAACTCTCTAGTCTACCTTCCTCACATCACAACACCACCTGTCAACTCTCCTAGTCACCTTCCTCACACCACAACACCACCTGTCAACTCTCTAGTCACCTTCCTCACACTCACACCACCACCTGTCAACTCTCTCTAGTCACCTTCCTCACACCACAACACCACCTGTCAACTCTCTCTAGTCACCTTCCTCCACCACAACACCACCTGTCAACTCTCTAGTCCTTCCTCACATCACAACACCACCTGTCAACTCTCTAGTCACCTTCCTCACACCACAACACCACCTGTCAACTCTCTAGTCACCTTCCTCACACCACATACCACCTGTCAACTCTCTAGTCACCTTCCTCACACCACAACACCACCTGTCAACTCTCTAGTCACCTTCCTCACACCACAACACCACCTGTCAACTCTCTAGTCACCTTCCTCACACCACACCACCACCTGTCAACTCTCTAGTCACCTTCCTCACACCACAACACCACCTGTCAACTCTCTAGTCACCTTCCTCACACCACAACACCACCTGTCAACTCTCTCTAGTCACCTTCCTCACACCACAACACCACCTGTCAACTCTCTAGTCACTCTTCCTCACACACAACACCACCTGTCAACTCTCTAGTCACCTTCCTCATCACAACACCACCTGTCAACTCTCTAGTCACCTTCCTCTCACCACAACACCACCTGTCAACTCTCTAGTCACCTTCCTCACACCACAACACCACCTGTCAGCTCTCTAGTCACCTTCCTCACCACAACACCACCTGTCAACTCTATAGTCACCTTCCTCACCACAACACCACCTGTCAACTCTCTAGTCACCTTCCTCACACCACAACACCACCTGTCAACTCCTCTCTAGTCACCTTCCTCACACCACAACACCACCTGTCAACTCTCTATAGTCACCTTCCTCACACCACAGCACCACCTGTCAACTCTCTAGTCACCTTCACTCATCACAACACCACCTGTCAACTCTCTCTAGTCACCTTCCTCACACCACAACACCACCTGTCAACTCTCTAGTCACCTTCCTCACTGCACACCACCACCTGTCAACTCTCTCTAGTCACCTTCCTCACACCACCATACCACCTGTCAATCTCTCTAGTCACCTTCCTCACACTACAACACCACCTGTCAACTCTCTAGTCACCTTCCTCACACCACAACCACCTGTCAACTCTCTAGTCTGCTTCCTCACACCACAACACCACCTGTTCAACTCTCTAGTCACCTTCCTCACACCACAACACCACCTGTCAACTCTCTAGTCACCTTCCTCACACCACAACACCACCTGTCAACTCTCTAGTCACCTTCCTCACACCACAACACCACCTGTCAACTCTCTCTAGTCACCTTTCTCATCCACACACCACCTGTCAACTCTCTCTAGTCACCTTCCCTCACCACAACACCACCTGTCAACTCTCTCTAGTCACCTTCCTCACACCACAACACCACCTGTCAACTCTATAGTCACCTTCCTCACACCACACCACCACCTGTCAACTCTCTAGTCACCTTCCTCACACCACAACACCACCTGTCAACTCTCTCTAGTCACCTTCCTCACACCACAACACCACCTGTCAACTCTCTAGTCACCTTCCTCACAACACCGCCTGTCACTCTCTAGTCACCCTTCTCACTACACACCACCATGTCCTCTCTAGTCACTCTTCACACACAACACCACCTGTCATCTCTCTAGTCACCTTCCTCACACCACAACACCACCTGTCAACTCTCTCTAGTCACCTTCCTCACCACACCACACACCTGTCAACTCTCTAGTCACCTTCCCTCACACCACAACACCACCTGTCAACTCTCTAGTCACCTTCCTCACACCACAACACCACCTGTCAACTCCTCTCTAGTGCACCTTCCTACACCACAACACCACCTGTCAACTCTCTAGTCACCTTCCTCACACCACAACACCACCTGTCAACTCTCTCTAGTCACCTTCCTCACACCACACCACCACCTGTCACCTCTCTAGTCACCTTCTCACACCACAACACCACCTGTCAACTCTCTCTAGTCACCTTCCTCACACCACAACACCACCTGTCAACTCTCTCTAGTCACCTTCCTCACACCACACCACCACCTGTCACACTCTCTGAGTCACCTTCCTCACACCACAACACCACCTGTCAACTCTCTCTAGTCACCTTCCTCACACCACAACACCACCTGTCAACTCTCTCTAGTCACCTTTCTCCACACACAACACCACCTGTCAACTCTCTCTAGTCACCTTCCTCACACCACAACACCACCTGTCAACTTTTATTTTAATCACACCTGTCACTCTTAGTCACCTTCCTCACATCACAACACCACCTGTCAACTCTCTCTAGTCACTCTTCCTCACACCACAACACCACCTGTCAACTCTCTAGTCACCTTCCTCACACCACACCACCACCTGTCAACTCTCTCTAGTCACCTTCCTACACCACAACACCACCTGTCAACTCTCTAGTCACCTTCCTCACACCACAACACCACCTGTCAACTCTCTAGTCACCTTCCTCTGCACCACCTGCAACTCTCTAGTCACCTTCCTCCACACCACACACCTGTCAACTCTCTCTAGTCACCTTCACTCACACCACACTTAGCTCTCTCTGGTATAACCCTGTCACTCTCTAGTCACCTTCGCACACCAACCACCTGTCAACTCTCTCTAGTCACCTTCCTCACACCACAACACCACCTGTCAACTCTCTAGTCACCTTCTCCACCACAACACCACCTGTTCAACTCTCTAGTCACCTTCCTCACACCACAACACCACCTGTCAACTCTCTCTAGTCACCTTCCTCACACCAACACCACCTGTCAACTCTCTCTAGTCACCTTTCTCACACCACAACACCACCTGTCAACTCTCTCTAGTCACCTTCCTCACACCACAACACACCACCTGTCAACTCTCTAGTCACCTTCCTCACACCACAACACCACCTGTCAGCTCTCTCTAGTCTACCTTCCTACACCTACAACACCACCTGTCACTCTCTAGTCACCTTCCTCACACCACAACACCACCTGTCAACTCTCTCTAGTCACCTTCCTCACACCACAACACCACCTGTCAACTCTCTAGTCTACCTTCCTCACACCACAACACCACCTGTCAACTCTCTCTAGTCACCTTCTTCACTCACACCACCTGTCAACTCTCTCTAGTCCTTCACTCACACACCACCTGTCAACTCTCTAGTCACCTTCCTCACACCCACAACACCACCTGTCAACTCTCTCTAGTCCTTCCTCACACCACAACACACCTGTCAACTCTCTCTAGTCACCTTCCTCACACCACAACACCACCTGTCAACTCTCTCTAGTCCTTACCTTCTCACACCGCAACACCACCTGTCAACTCTCTAGTCACCTTCCTCACACCACAACACCACCTGTCAACTCTCTAGTCACCTTCCATCACACCACAACACCACCTGTCAACTCTCTAGTCACCTTCCTCACACCACAACACCACCTGTCACTTCTCTAGTCCACCTTCATCCACCACAACACCACCTGTCAACTCTCTAGTCACCTTCCTACCACAACACCACCTGTCAACTCTCTCTAGTCACCTTCTCACACCACAACACCACCTGTCAACTCTCTAGTCACCTTCTCACACCACACTACCACCTGTCAACTCTCTAGTCACCTTCCTCACCACACCACCACCTGTCAACTCTCTAGTCACCTTCCTCACCACCTGTCACTCTCTAGTCACCTTCCTCACACCACCACCACCTGTCAGCTCTCTCTAGTCACTCTTCCTCACCCATACCACCTGTCAACTCTCTCTAGTCGCCTTCCTCACACCACAACACCACCTGTCAACTCTCTAGTCACCTTCCTCCACACCACACACCTGTCAGCTCTTCTAGTCACCTTCCTCACACCACGAAATACCACCTGTCAACCTCTCTCTAGTCACCCTTCCTCACCACTAACACCACTGTCAACTCTCTCTAGTCACCTTCCTCACACCACACACCTGTCAACCTCTCTAGTCACCTTTCCTCACACCACAACACCACCTGTCAACTCTCTCTAGTCACCTTCCTCACACCACACCACAACCTGTCAGTCTCTCTAGTCACCTTCCTCACACCACAACACCACCTGTCAACTCTCTAGTCACCTTCATCACCACACCACACCTGTCAACTCTCCTAGTCACCTTCATCACCTTCACAACACCACCTGTCAACTCTCTCTAGTCACCTTCCCTCACACCACAACACCACCTGTCAACTCTCTAGTCGCCTTCCTCACACCACCAACCTGTCAATCTCTAGTCACTTCCTCTCACACCACCTGTCAACTCTCTAGTCACCTTCCTCACACCACAACACCACCTGTCAGCTCTCTAGTCACCTTCCACTCCACACCACTTTGCCTGTCAACTCTCTCCTGAGTCACCTTCCTCTCCCACTTCACCACCTGTCAACTCTCTCTAGTCACCTTCCTCACACACACCTGTCACTCTCTCTAGTTCACCTTCCTCACACCACAACACCACCTGTCAACTTCTCTAGTCACCTTCCCTCACCCATGTTCACTACCTCAACTCTCTCTAGTCACCTTCCTCACACGCCTGTCAACTCTTCTCTAGTCTTCTCCACACACTCACTGCTCTCTAGTCTCTTCCTACACCACACCACCACCTGTCATTCTGGTCACCTTCCTCTCCGCCCACACTTACCACCTGCTCGGCTCTCTCTGGTCTGCCTTCTCCTCACCACAACCTTCCTACCTGTCAGCTCTCTCCGGGTGCACCCTCCTCACTACACAACACACACCTGTCTGGCTCTCAAATCAGCTTCACTCTTTACCACAACGCCTTTGCACCATGTCGGCTCTCTCTAGTCGCCTCTATCCCAACACCACCTGTCCAGCTCTCTCTAGGCACTTCCTCTCCACACCGCCTGTCAGTCTCCAGTCACCTTCTCTGTCCCATACCTGCCTGTCCCTCTCTAGTCCGCCTTCCCCCACACCAACAGCGACCTGTCAAGCTTTTAATCTCTAGTCCTTCTTCATCACACTCACCACCTGTCCAGCTCTCTCTAGTCACCTTCCCACTCACACCCACAACACCGCCAGTCAAGCTCTATTGCTCCCATCAGGCCGCTTACCTGCCTGCTGTCAATCTCTAGGTGCCCTTCCTCACGCCTAGCACACACACCTGTCGGTCTTCTAGTCCGCCTTCCTCTCTTCCCCTAGCCTCCACCTGTCGGCTCTCTCTAGTCACACCTTCCTCACCACAACACCACCTATCAACTCTCAATGCTCAACACCTGTCGTAGTCGCCTTCCCTTTAACCGCCTGACGGCTCTCTGGTCGCTCTCTACAAACCACAACCCACATCTCTAGTCGCCTTCCTCACACCACAGCACCTACCATATCAGCTCTCTAGTCACCTTCCTCACTATAAACACCCCAACCTGTCAGCTCTCTCTAGTCCCTTTCTCCTCACCAGCAACACCACCTGTCAGCTCTCTCTAGTCACTTCCTCTAACAACCACCCCACCTGTCACCACCTATAACGCTGCTCAGCCCAATCCGCCTGCATCCTCTATCACCTTCTCAATGCCGCCTGTCAGCTCTCTAGTCCCCTCCTCACACACAACACCCTGTCCAGCTCTCCATCACCTTCCTCGCTGTACCACAACTACTGCCTGTCAGCTCTCTAGTCTTACCTTCCTCCACCTGCAAACACCACCTCATCAACTCCTCTAGTCATAGCTCTCTACACAGCACCACCACCTATCAGGTCTCCTAGTCGCCTTCCTCATCGCACCTTTTCCCGCCTGTCCAGCTCCCCTAGTCACCTTCCTCTACATGCACACCTACCTATCAGCTCTCTCTAGTCTACCTTCTCACCCACCACCTTCATCTACACTCCAAAACGTTCCAATCAACTCATCTCTAAGTCACCCTTCCTCACAAGAACCACCACCTGGCTCCAGACTCTCTCTAGTCACCTTCCTACACACCACACACTAGCTCACCTGTCAGCTCTGCTCTAGCTCTTCCATCACACATCCACCTTCGCTACCTGCTCTCAGCTCTCTGAGTCACCATTCCTCACATCTTATAACACCACCTGTCAGCTCTCCTAGTCCGCCTTCCTCCATCCACTGCACCACCTGTCAGCTCTCTAGTCATGCCTCCACTCTATCACACCACCACTTCTATCAACTCTCTAGTCACCTTCCTCACCCTCCCACAGCACCACCTGTCAGCCCCTCTAGTCTGCTTCTATCTCACCATACACCACTATCACGCTCTCTAGTCTCCTTCCTCACTCCTTTTTCCCCATATACCTGACTCTTGTCCCCTCCACTCACTCCACACTCACCTACCTCTATCAGCTCTCTCTAGTACCTGTTTCCTCCACACAACACACCTGTCACTCTCTCCTGGTCTACATTCATCCTGCAGCACTGACTGTCAGCTCTGCGTCCCTTCGTCAAACAGCCTCCACGTCAGCTCTCTCTTGCCTCACACCCACTATCTCCAACTGTCAACTCTCTAGTCACCTTCCTCCACACCGCACAACCACCTATCCAGCTCTCTGAGTCACCTTCCTCACACCACAGCCACCGCCTGTCAGCTCTCTAGTCACCTTCCTCATAACTTCCACCTGTCAGCTCTGGTCATAGTACTTCCTCACCACCTGCGCCGCCTTGTCAGCTCTCTCTAGTGCATTCACGCTACTCCATAACACCACCTGTCAGATCTCTCCAAGTCACACCTTCCTCCAGTTCCACAGCACCGCCTGTCAAGCTCTTCTAGTCGCCTTCCTCACCACCACAGCACCACCCATATCCAGCTCTCTCTCTAGTCGTCACCTTCCTCCACTCCACACACCACCATATCCAGCTCTCTCCTGGTCACCTTCCTCCACATCCACAGCAACTTCCACCTGTCAGCTCTCTCAGATCAGCCTTCCATCACCTACACCAGCACCTGTCAGCTCTCTGGTACTGCCTTGTCACCACACCTACTGTCAGTCTCCGCTCAGTCTTCTCACACCACCAACACCACCATATCAGCTCTCTCTAGTCACCTTCTCCTCCCCTACCAGCCCACCTGTCAGCTCTCTAGTCACCTTCCTCACTGCACAACCACCTATCAGCCCGTGCACCTTCCTCACCACACCTGTCCAGCTCTCTGCCTGAGCCTTCCTCACCACCACAGCACCACCTATCAGCCTCTAGGTCGCTTCCTCCACACCACAACACCACCCTGTCAGCTCTAAGTCACCTTCCTCACACCACCAGCACCACCTATCGGCTCTCTGGTCCACCCCTTCCTCACTCCAGCACCACCATGTCAGCTCCTCTCTAGTCACCTTCTCACCACAAGCACCACCTGTCGGCTCTCTCTAGTCCTGCGCTTCCTCACACCACAGCACCACCTGTCGGCTCTCTCTGGTCGCATGCTACTCGCGCACACCACAGCCTGCCTCAGCTCTCTCTAGTCACACCTAATCACACCCGCCACAACCTTACCTGTCAGCTCTCTGAGTCATTCGTCACCTGGCACCCCACCTGTCAGCTCTCTCTTGAGATCCATATTCCACCACTGAACCACACCCTCACCTCTCCTATCCACCTTCCTCACCTGACACCACCATACTGTCAGCTCTCCTGATCAACCTTCATACTCCACAAAACCTCCACTGTCAGCTCCTAGTCACATTCCTCCCTTGCCGCAACACCACCCTGTCACCTCTCTGGTCACCTTCCTCACACCGCACCACCACCTATCTAACTCTTGGTCACCTTCCTCCATCCGCTCTGCCGTCAGCTCTCTAGTCACCACCCTCCCCACCAGCTTACACCTGTCAGCTCTCTCTGGTCACCTTCCTCACGCACTAGCCTGCACTGTCAGCTCTCTCTACAGCTGACCTTCATCCACCGCAGCACCACTGTCAGCTCTCTCTAGTCACCTTCCTCCCAACCTCCACCATCAACTCCTCTGAGTCACCTTCTGCACCTCTACCAACACCTGTCAGCTCTCTCTGAGTCACCTTCCTCACCACCTGCACCATGTCCAGCTCTCTCGAGTCACCTTCCATCCACATCTAGCACCACCACCTGTCAGCTCCATGGTCGCCTTCCTCACACCACAGCACCACCTGAAAAATCAGCTCTAGTCTGCCTTCCTCACCACACCCGCCTTACCACCTGTCAGCTCTCTCGAGTCTTTTATTCCCTCCACTGCAACACCCCCTATCAGCTCTCTCTAGTCACCTTCCTCACACGCACAACACTGCACCTCTCAACTCTCTATCACCTTCCCTCCACCCACAACACACCTTTATCAACTCTCTCTAGTCACCTTCCTCACCCCGCACCACAACCTGTCAGCTCTTCTAGTCCACCTTCATCACACCCATGACACCACCTGTCAGCTCTCTAGTCATAGTACTCCCTTACACGCACCTCTGTCGGCTCTCTCGTACTTCCTCACGCCTGACACCGCCTGTCAGTCCTCTAGTCACTCACCACCACACCACCACCTGTCAGCCTCTCTCCTGTCAACCCGGCCTTCATCACACCACAACTACCTGTCAGCTCCACTCTGGTCACACTTTCCCTCACCTTACAGCACTTCACCTGTCATGCTCTAGTGCACCCTTCCTGCACACCGAAATACCACCTGTCCGGCTCCACCAATCACCTTCCTCACACCACAACACCACATAATCGGCTCCTCTCTAGTCCACCTTCCTCACACACGCAGCACCGCCTGTCAGCGGCTCTCTGGTCACCTTCTCATCACCTCTCCACCGCCTGTCAGCTCTGCGGTCGCCTTCCCTCCCCCGCAACAACCCACACCCTGTCAGCTCTCGCTAGTCACCTTCCGCTCACTTTACCGCAGCACCATACCTACAGTGCTGGCTTGCTCCACCGCAGCACCTATCAGCGCTCTCTAGTCACCTTCATCGCCGCCTTTTTGTCCATCTCTAAGTCCTATCCTATCACACGCCCTCCTGTCAGCTCTCTCTATCACCTTCCTCTTCCACAGCACCTGCACACTCTCTCTGAGTCACCTTCCTCCCATCACACGCACCCACCTGTCAGACTCTGCTGGTCACCTTCCTCACACCATAACACCACCTGTCCTCCTCTCTAGTCACCTTCCTCCACACCCACAACTTCCACCCTGCTCAACTCTCTGAGTCACATTATCACCACCCGACCATTCTGCCTGTCAGCTCCTCTAGTCACCTTCCTCACACATGCTACCCACCTGTCAACTCTCTAGTCACCTTCCTCATCACACCACCACCTGTCAGCTCTGTGGTCGCCTTTGTCCTCACACCACCCACACACGCCTGTCAGCTCCTCCTAGTCCTTTCTCCGCACCACAACACCGCACTGTCAGCTCTCCTGGTCACCTTCCTCCACACAACACCACCTGTCCAGCTCTCTCCTAGTCACCTTCCTCACCACACACCGCCACGCAATCAATATCTCTGGTCCTTATTCCTCACACCTGGCATAACATTCGGTAATACAGGTCGCCAGCCCTCGCACCACAACACCGCCTGTCGGCTCTGTCGGTCGCAGCCCTCGCTCCACCCCATCCTTGTCATCTCTAGTCCGCCTTCCTCGCGCCGTAGCACCCACCTTGTCAGCTCCCTGGTCGCTTCCTCACCACAACCCTGACCACCGTCCAACTACCTGTCAGCTCTCTTCACCTTCCCTCTTCCCAGCACACACCTGTATCAAAACTCTCTCTCTACGGTCTGCACCATCACACCTTACCACCTGTCAGCTCTATGGTCTGCCTTCCTCCACACACTATACGCACTGTCAGCTCTCATCGTCATCCTTCCTCACACCCTACCGCACACCTATCAGCACTCTCTAAGTCACCTGCCATCACACCATACACCACCACCTGTCGGCTCTCTATCACTTCCTCACGGGGATAGACCACCTTCAGCACTCTATCACCTTCCTCACACACATAACCACCGCCTGTCAACTCTCTCTAGTCACCTTCCTCACACACATCTTTCCACCACCTGTCACCTGTCTCGACGGGTCATGCCTCCCTCACACCCACACAACCTGTCGGCTCTGTAGTTCTGCTTCCTCACTTACCACTTTGCCAACACTGCCACCTGTCGGCTCTCTCTAGTCACCTTCCTCCACCGCCTATACCATTCGGCTCCTCTGGTCGCGTTATACCATGTCAATCTCTGTCCACTTCTACACCGCCACGGCTCTCTGGTCATATTCTATCACACAACATACCGCCTGTCAGCTCTCTAATGTCATTCCCTCACCACACCACCACACACATATCATTTCTCTGGTCCGCCTTCCACTCATCACTACAAACCGCCACCTGCTCAAATCTCTGGTCTGCCTTCTCACACCACACACCACCTGTCCAGCTCTGGCCCAGTCTCACCTTCCTCCCTTACACCACCACCTAACAAATATCTGGTCGCATTCTCACCCACACACCACCTGTGGCTCTCTCTAGTCTCTGCCGCAGCGCCACCTTAATCGATCTGGTTGGCTACTCATGCTTTGCCACCTGTCGACTCCTGGTGCTAAAACGCGCATATTATTTATTATTGTTTGTGTTGTTGTTTATTTTACCTGCCACACACCACTACCACCTGCCCTTACACCACCACGCTGCTTTTCCGCCTGCCTGCCTTGCCACACCTTAATTAGCCACACCACCTGCCACCTGCAGCACACCACACCACCACCATACCGCCACCCTGCACTACACCACATGCCTGCTTGCCCTTTTTTTGCCTTGCCTGCCTGCTGCCACTGCCACCACCTGCTGCCACCTGCCTGCTGCCTGCCTTGCCTGCCCTTTTAGCATTTTTTACTTTTTTACCCATTACTACCTGCTACTGCTTTTGCTTACCTTATTACCTTATTACCAATTTTACATTTCCTTTTACCCTTACAACTCTTTTTTGACCTGCCACCACCACCACCACCACCACCACTACCACTACCTGCCATGCCCTGCCTTGTA
>NW_025533500.1:0-5000 GCF_020615455.1 Coregonus clupeaformis
AAATTAACATAAATATGGGTTTTATTTACAATGGTGTTTGTTCTTCACTGGTTGCCCTTTTGTGGCAACAGGTCACAAATCTTGCAGCTGTGATGGCACACTGTGATTTTTCACCCAGAAGATAAGGGGGTTTATCAAAATTGGATTTGTTTTCAAATAATTTGTGGATCTCTGTAATCTGAGGGAAATATGTGTCTCAAATATGGTCATACATTTGGCAGGAGGTCAGGAAGTGCAGCTCAGTTTCCACCTCATTTTGTGGGCAGTGTGCACATAGCCTGTCTTCTCTTGAGAGCCAGGTCTGCCTACGGCGGCCTTTCTCAATAGCAAGGCTATGCTCACTGAGTCTGTATATAGTCAAAGCTTTCCTTCACATTGGTCAGGTATTCTGCCACTGTGTACTCTCTGTTTAGGGCCAAATAGCATTCTAGTTTGCTCTGTTTTTTTGTTAATTCTTTCCAATGTGTCAAGTAATTATCTTTTTGTTTTCTCATGATTTGGTTGGGTCTAACTGTGTTGATGTCCTGGGGCTCTGTGGGGTCTGTTTGTGTTTGTGAACAGAGCCCCAGGACCAGCTTACTTAGGGGACTCTTCTCCAAGTTCATCTCTCTGTAGGTGACGGCTTTGTTATGGAAGGTTTGGGAATCGCTTCCTTTTAGGTGGTTGTAGAATTTAACAGCTCTTTTCTGGATTTTGATCATTAGCGGTATCGGCCTAATTCTGCTCTGCGTGCATTATTTGGTGTTTTTCGTTGCATGCAGAGTCTCAATTTGGTGTTTGTCCCATTTTGTGAATTATTGGTTGGTGAGCGGACCCCAGACCTCATAACCATAAAGGGCAATGGGTTCTATAACTGATTCAAGTATTTTTAGCCAGATCCTAATTGGTATGTCAAATCTTATGTTCCTTTTGATGGTGTAGAAGGCCCTTCTAGCCTTGTCTCTCAGATCGTTCACTGCTTTGGTGAAGTTATCTGTGGCGCTGATGTTTATGCCGAGGTATGTATAGTTTTTTGTGTGATCTAGGGCATCAGTGTCTAGATGGAATTTGTATTTGTGGTCCTGGCAACTGGACCTTTTTTGGAACACCATTATTTTTGTCTTACTGAGATTTACTGTCAGGGCCCAGGTCTGACAGAATCTGTGCAGAAGATCTAGGTGCTGCTGTAGGCCCTCCTTGGTTGGGGACAGAAGCACCAGATCATCAGCAAACAGTAGACATTTGACTTCAGATTCTAGTAGGGTGAGGCTGGGTGCTGCAGACTGTTCTAGTGCCCTCACCAATTCGTTGATATATATGTTGAAGAGGGTGGGGATTAAACTGCACCCCACGGCCCTGTGGAAAGAAATGTTTTTGTTTTTTCCCAGTTTTAAAAAACTCTCCCTCTCCCTCTCTGTTTCCCTCTCTCCCGTTCTCCACCATATCTCTCTCTCTCTCTCTCTCTCTCTCTCTCTCTCTCTCTCTCTCTCTCTCTCTCTCTCTCTCTCTCTCCTCTTTCTCACTCTCTCCATCCCTTTCTCTCTCTAGAAGTTAATAGTATAAAAACAGACAAACAAACGTGATGATGGCTGGTGGAAAGCTAATTTGCATACTGTGGCATACTCAGCCAACCACACAGCCCCTGACATTCTGACCCCAGTCAGGTTGCCCTGGCAACATTCCTCTTTTACTCCCTGTCTGTCCTTTCAAATAAGACAGGCAAAGTCACAACACAAAAGTTTAACACATCTTAAATGGAACCCTATTCCCCATCAGTACATACTTAAATGGATCCCTATTCCCCAAATGATGCAATGGGAATGTGGTTGAAAAGTAGTTAGTGTCATCAAACGCAGTGTTCTATATAGACAAGAGGATGTCCCCTAGTAGTGCAGGACATACAACAGTCTGTCACCCAAGTAATTCACAATAGACCTACACACTACACAGGACCAGCCATGCTACAGTGCCTTGCCGAAGTATTCATTCCACTTGGCGTTTTTTCCTATTTTGCTGCATTATAACCTGTAATTTAAATGGATTTTGATTTGGATTACATGTAATGGACATACACAAAATAGTCCAAATTGGTGAAGTGAAATGAAAAAGATTACTTGTTTAAAATAATTCTAAAAAATAAATAATGGAAAAGTGGTGCGTGCATACGTATTCACCCCCTTTGCTATGAAGCCCCTAAATAAGATCTGGTGCAACCAATTACCTTCAGAAGTCACATACTTAGTTAAATAAAGTCCACCTGTGTGCAATCTAAGTGTCACATGATCTGTCACATGATCTCAGTATATATACACCTGTTCTGAAAGGCCCCAGAGTCTGCAACACCACTAAACAAGGGGCACCACCAAGCAACCAGCACCATGAAGACCAAGGAGCTCTCCAAACAGGTCAGGGACAAAGTTGTGGAGAAGTACAGATCAGGGTTGGGTTATAAAAAAATATCAGAAACTTTGAACATCCCACGGAGCACCATTAAATCCATTATAAAAAAATGGAAAGAACATGGCACCACAACAAACCTGCCAAGAGAGGGCCGCCCACCAAAACTCACGGACCAGGCAAGGAGGGCATTAATCAGAGAGGAAACAAAGAGACCAAAGATAACCATAAAGGTGCTGCAAAGCTCCACAGCGGAGATTGGAGTATCTGTCCAAAGGACCACTTTTGTCACGACTTCCGCCGAGGCTGCCTCCCTTCCTTGTTCGGGCAGGCTTCGGCGTTCGTTGTCACCAGCTTACTAGCCACTGCCGCTCCATATATCATCATTCCATTTGTCTTGTCTTGTCAATTACACACACCTGGTTCATATCCCCTCATTAGTTTGTGTATAAGTGTTCCCTCTGCCCCCTTGTCCTTGTGGGTGATTGTTTAATGTGAGTTGAGTGTAGCTCGGTGGAGCTACTCATACCTTGTATTGCCGGGGTAGATATTTCCCCTGTGCCTGTATTTTGTTGGAGCTACCCAGCGCAACTGTGTACGACGGAATAAACTCTGTATTCAGTGATTTAACCTCCTGCGCCTGACTCCTTCTAATCACACTCAACACAGAATCATGGACTATGGAGTCAGCGGGAGAGGAGCACATGCCTGGAGTCGTGGCACGGGTCCAGGAGCATTCCACGATGCTGGCCAGCTTGGGGGAAGCGATGGATCGGGATCTTCATGTCGTCCAACGCCTGGAGAGGAGAGGACCCGATCTGTCGAGACCAGTTTGCCAACCGGATCCAGCCACCCACACCCCAGCACCCGGAGGGATCCAGATATCCCGACCACGGGAGTTCGACGGGACGGCGGCGCTGTGCCAAGGATTCCTCCTCCAACTGGAGCTCTACTTCTCAAGCATCAGGCCGGCCCCATCGGAGCGGGAGAAGGTGTCCGTCCTCGTTTACTGCCTCACGGGGAAAGCCCTGGAGTGGGCCAACGCGGTTTGGAACGAATTAGGAGCCGCATTGGAGAACTACGGGGAGTTTGCTCGCCTCTTTCGGGCGGCTAGCAGGACAAGTTTTCATATTTCTTGTTTGTTTCAAAAGAAAAAATATTTTGCATCTTCATGTTGTGTAAATCAAATGATACAAACACCCCCAAAATCCATTTTAATTCCAGGTTGTAAGGCAACAAAATAGGAAAAATGCCAAGGGGGGTGAATACTTTCGCAAGCCACTGTATATGGACCAGCCATGGTATATGGAGCAGCCACGGTATATGGACCAGCCATGGTATATGGACCAGCCATGGTATATGGAGCAGCCACGGTATATGGTCCAGCCATGGTATATGGAGCAGCCACGGTATATGGACCAGCCATGGTATATGGACCAGCCACGGTATATGGACCAGCCATGGTATATGGACCAGCCATGGTATATGGACCAGCCATGGTATATGGAGCAGCCATGGTATATGGACCAGCCATGGTATATGGACCAGCCATGGTATATGGAGCAGCCATGGTATATGGGAGCAGCCATGGTATATGGACCAGCCATGGTATATGGACCAGCCACGAGTATATGGAGCAGCCACGGTATATGGACCAGCCATGGTATATGGAGCAGCCATGGTATATGGACCAGCCATGGTATATGGACCAGCCATGGTATATGGACCAGCCATGGTATATTTACATTTACGCCATTTAGCAGATGCTCTTATCCAGAGCGACTTACAAATTGGTGCATTCACCTTATAGCCAGTGGGATAACCACTTTACAATATGTTTATTTTATTTTTTATTTTTTGGGGGGGTGGGGTAAGGGGGGGTAGAAGGATTACTTTATCCTATCCCAGGTATTCCTTAAAGGGGTGGGGTTTCAAGTGTCTTCGGAAGGTGGTGAGTGACTCCGCTGTCCTGGCGTCGTGAGGGAGCTTGTTCCACCATTGGGGTGCCAGAGCAGCGAACAGTTTTGACTGGGCTGAGCGGGAACTGTGCTTCCGCAGAGGTAGGGGGGCCAGCAGGCCAGAGGTGGATGAACGCAGTGCCCTCGTTTGGGTGTAGGGTCTGATCAGAGCCTGAAGGTAAGGAGGTGCCGTTCCCCTCACAGCTCCGTAGGCAAGCACCATGGTCTTGTAGTAGATGCGAGTTTCAACTGGAAGCCAGTGGAGTGTGCGGAGGAGCGGGGTGACGTGAGAGAACTTGGGAAGGTTGAACACCAGACGGGCTGCGGCATTCTGGATGAGTTGTAGGTGTTTAATGGCACAGGCAGGGAGCCCAGCCAACAGCGAGTTGCAGTAATCCAGACGGGAGATGACAAGTTCCTGGATTAGGGGTCGTACTCTCCGAATGTTGTAGAGCATGAACCTACAGGATCGGGTCACCGCCTTGATGTTAGCGGAGAACGACAGGGTGTTGTCCAGGGTCACGCCAAGGCTCTTCGCACTCTGGGAGGAGGACACAACGGAGTTGTCAACAGTGATGGCGATATCATGGAACGGGCAGTCCTTCCCCGGGAGGTTCAGCTTGAGGTGGTGATCCGTCATCCACACTGATATGTCTGCCAGACATG